>NC_029774.3:126902010-126903282 GCF_000817695.3 Arachis duranensis
TGATTTAAGGATGACTAAGTGGGATTAATCCTTGCAACTACCATACTTGTGGCTAGTGATAATGATGAAGACCCTTGACAACCAAACCTTGCCAAGACCATTTTGTTAATAAAGTTTTCTTACCATTTACTATTCATTTTTCTCATCTAAAACCCCAAAATAAATAAATCCATAACCAATAACAAGAACGCTACCCTGCAAGTCCTTTGAGAGACGACCCGAGGTTTGAATACTTCGGTTTATAAATTTTAGGGGTTTGTACTTGTGACAAACAATTTTTTGTATGAGAGGATTATTGTTGGTTTAGAGACTATACTTCGATGAGATTTCATTTGTGAAATTCTATACCATCAAAAATCCAATCATCACACGCATGGACGATGCGTACGTGGTACGGAATTTAAAGCCACAAACTAACCGGCAAGTGCATCAGGTCGTACCAAGTAATACCTCAAGTGAATGAGGGTCGATCCCATGAGGATTGATGGACTAAGCAACAATGGTTGATTAATTTACTTAGTTAGACAAGCAGAAAATAGTATTTTGAGAGTTCAAAAGCATTAACAGTAAATTCAGAATATCAGCAAGCAAGCAGTAAACAAGTTGTGAAATATATATAGAGAAACAGTTAAGACTTCAGAGTTATCTATTTTCCAGATTGACTTTTCTTACTAACTATTTTAATCATGCAAGATTCAATTCCTAGCAAACTATATATGACTAAACCCTAATTCCTTAGACCTTTTTAGTCTCATCTAAAATTCATCAACCGCCAATTCCTTGGTTAATAAATTCTAATTAGAGGGTGAAGTTCAATTCTAGTTATATGCCACATAAATCCTAATTACCCAAATATAAGAGGATTATATGTCATGTATCTCGTTAAATCCATATAATTAGAAATTTAGGAGAATATGTTTTCAAGTTGTTGTTCAAGTAAAAAGCTTTTCCAAGTTAGACAAGAACTCAATTAGAAAGAGAGTCATAATTCCGTTCCACCCAATTTCATAAAATAAAGAACGAAAATAATTCTTGAATTATATGAATCAATACATGAATTAAAATAGAAAAAATAATAGAATCAATCCATACAATAGACAGAGCTCCTAACCTTAACAATGGAGGTTTAGTTGCTCATGGTTCAGAGTGGAAACTAGGATTCTCTTAAGCTGTAAATTTGGAATGAGGTCTCAGAGAAGAGAAGTTTCTTTTTCCTTCTATATCTAATCCTAATTAATTTAAAATCTATTTTCTAAAACTCAATTAATATCT
>NC_029774.3:126903305-126918104 GCF_000817695.3 Arachis duranensis
CCCTATTTTAAAATAAAATAAAGTTTAAATCAGAATTAATTAAATCTTCGAACACTCTTAATTCGGACGCTGGGACCACCAATCATGCGCCTTAATTGGAAGGAGCTGCGCCTTACTTGATCATGGCAGCATGGATTGGAGCCTAGATAAGTGATGATGCACCTTACTTAGTGAAATTCTGCGCCTAACTTGAGTTGTTGCTATGCATTGCTCGTGCTTGTTGGTGTCTTGCGCCTAACTTGAGGCACAGCCTAGGCAGACTCCTTGGGCACTTTTCCTTCATCCTTGTGCCTAACTTGAGAAATCTCAAGTTACGCGCATCCTTGGCTGCATTGGATTGATGTGGATGGCTTGTCTTGGCGCCTAACTTGGAAAATCTCAAGTTAGGCGCCACCCTTGCTGGCTTGGTGGAGAAGAAGTATGGACTATTATACATCGTTGAAAAGCTCTAGAAGTTAGCTTTCTAATGCCACTGAAATTATGTTCAATAGATCTCTGTAACTCGAGATATTTAGGTTTGAGTGCAAAAAGGTCAGGGTTGACAGCATCATTCGCCTTCTTCTCTTTTTCTGTGGAAACTTCATCAAATCCAGTTGAATGCTACCTAAAATAAACAGAATTATACATGAATCAAAATAGCATCCGTAGTGGCTAAAAGTTGATTAATTCTTAGTTAAACTTAACAATTTGAATGCAAATTTACTAGGAAAAGATAGAAAAGATGCTCACGCATTAGTACGCATCACAACGTATGCGAATAAGGACTTTTCACGCCCACGCGTACGTGTAGGCTACGCGTACGCGTGATCCCTGTTTTCAGCAAAGAAGTTTTTGTGTTTTAAAACTTAATTTTGAACCTTCAAACCTCTATTTTCACTTCTTTTAGCCCTAGATTATGATGTTTAGCCAAGTAATAAGTTGGGAATCAGGAAATTGAGGTAACTTGGAGATGAAGTTAAGAAGGAGAGGTAACTTAGAGTCGAAGCAAGATTATTAACAGTCGGAGGAGATGGTACTCGAATTGATAAGAAGACGGGAATAGTATATGAGGCAATTAAGGGAGTAATGTGTATTTGAGAACGATGTATGAAAGGATTGATGAAGTTAAGTATCGGGAATAATGAAACATATGACAAATGATTAAATGATTATGATCTATTGAGGAGGTGCGATAATGTTGCGAGTATGCCGGAGATGCATACGCGAGCTAAGAATTGAAAATTAATGAGCTTGGGGTATTATTTTTCCCCATGTCAGCTTGGGGTGTTGTCTCTTCTCCCCATGTCAACTTGGGACCTTTCCCATGGATATTATTCAGCTTGGGATGTTCTTTTTCCATGTCAACTTAGGAATTCTCCCCATGGTGTATTCTTTTTGAGCTTGAGAACATGTCGGGATAGCTACGTAACCGACAGTTGATATCAACAGTCATAAGACAGACATACATCATGTGCATTATGTTTGTTTGATTGTTGTGCATTATTTGGAAATGCCTAACTGTATATATTATGTTAATTACTATATTTGTTACTTGCACTATTTGTCTCCTACCTGTGCTTGCAAATTGTCTATTTGTTTGTCTGTGCATACTCATTGGAGACGCAAGAACGGAGGTAAGGTAGACAGGTTAAGATTGAGTTTAAGTTAGGCTGAGTTTAGGTTTTTCCTAGATACCTACCATTTTTTTATGGTTTTCATTTAATATTTTAAGCTTTATATCTGAGCGTCAGCGTTCTAAGATTGCCTCTAGCATTTCCAGGACTTTATATATTATGTGTGTGGCACCTTTACCATGCTGAGAACCTCCGATTTTCACCCCATACTGTGTTGTTGTTTTCAGATGCAGGTCGAGAGGCACCTCGCTAGGCATCTGGATTCCTGGAGCGGAGCGGTTTCTGGGTTCTTTTGTTACGTAGCTTATGTATATATGTACTTGGCTTTCTCTCCAAGAAACTTGTTTACTTTGTCCCTCTTAGAGGTTAAAGGAGAGTGTAAGGTTTTATCTTGTCTTTTGGGTATTTTGGGGGTATGTATATATGTATGTAAATATTTTCCGGCCAGTCTTGGCTTCGCAGGTTGAATTAGGAGCTAGTTATTCTGTATCCTTGATTATTTATTCTCTTTTTTGTTTAGTTACACCTATGATCTTTAGGTTTCTTAGTACGCAAGTAATCTCGTTTCCTGAGCGTTGCGCTTTTTATTTTGCAAATTTCTTTTACCTGCTTTTCAAGGCTCCTAGTATATTACTCTCTTTCAGATACTATTATATATATATTTTGTTTCAGAGGTCGTAATACCGCACCACCTCTATTTTACGACTTTAGTGTAAAGTCTTATATGGTAAAGTGTTACATAAACTAATAGTTGTAGATCTTGGTCGATGTGATGTTGAATTATTACCTAGTAAAATAATTCGATACGTTAGTTTTAAATGTATTTTCTGTTAAAGTTTATAATTGTATAAATAATATAAAAATCAAAATACAAAAAAAAACGCATGTATATTCACAAAAATAAGTTCCAAAAAATTCATCAAGAGGTCAACCTGTACTGGTGCTTCTATTTATAATATCAGACAATACTGATTCTAAATACACATCAATAAAACTATTACATAGATTTTCTATAATTTTTTATAAACAAATATAGTAAGAGACACATTATGAAGGTAACATAAACTATTAATTTATTACTTGTGAATAGTTAAATAGTGTATAGAAAATATTCTGTTAGCTATTTTTCATACTCAATAACATCTAAATATATAATACCGATATAACTAAAAATATTAAATAAAAAAATATATTATTCTAACTTGATAATGAAGAATATAAATAGTTAATTTGTTTATTTTTTATCAAAGATACTTTGAATAGTGCTCTACTTTGCATTTTTTTGTCTTTTAATATTAATTTTTTCTTCAATTTTGCTTTCTTTTGGATTTCTTGCATGGTATTGGTTGTATCTTACTCATTAAATTTAAATTTTTTTTCTTTTCATAAAATAAAAAAACAAAGAAAAATTTATAAAGACAAAAAAATATTGACAAAAAAAATGAGATAAAATATACTATATTAAAATTTGGTTAATCTAATTAAAAATAATATTATATAAATATGAGCTTCCTAATCCATCATTTGTTATTTTTTATTAATAATATTCACTTATAGCAATTTTATTTCATATTATTTTATTAGCTACACAATTTTTTTAATATTAAATATTTTAATTAAATTTATTTATTGATCAAATTAATTCATTTTTTAAATATTTTTTCAAACTATCAAATTAGTTCAATTTTTTAAGAACAACAATATAAACAAAATTAATTTTCAATGAAAGTTAAATTCATACGTTTTTAAACAAAATGACTGATGAAAATGAATAGTTTGTAATTAAAAAGAAAAAGAGAAAGAATACTTCTATTATACAAAGATAACTTAAGAGATAATAATGTGAATTGAGTAAAAAAAATTTATAGATGTAGTAAATAAAGAAATTTAAATTTAAAAATTAAACTTTTAAGAATTTGGTAGAATGGTTATTTTAATATGAATTGAGTGTTTTTACCTTATCATACGCATTGAGGTGTTATTTGTATTTATTAATTAGATAAACATAAGAGAGAGTATTTAAATATGTTTAAGGGCTGTCAGCCACCCACAAGGGCTCTCTCGAATTAATTCGAGTTGACTCATACAATAATTGGTTAATTTTTTTATATATTAAAAAAATTTTGGTATAATACTTAATTATTAGACTTTATAGTATTTTTTAAAATTATAAAAATAGTACAATACGTCCCTCTTAAATTGACAATAACACCCTATTTAAAAGAATAACAAAGTGGTTATCGATGCTATCTGAATTTGAGATAACAAATCTCACATTTTTATACTCCATCACAGATAAGATTGTCTAAACTAGATAGAAAAATAATCCTTCTTTCCAGCTCCGGGATCAATGCTGGACACGGGGTTAAAGTAAGACTGATTGACCTACCTTCATTCTATACGTGCCTGCTTACCATGCTTGAAGAGTTATTTCTTAACTATATGAGTAGACTGCTTTTTTTAATCGGCTACGCTCCTTTGGAACCGCTATTATAAATTCCAATCCAGTAACCTGGGAAAGGAAGAGAAAGGGAATGAAGGAAAAACCTTCTTCCATAGAAGAGGCTAGTCGAGATCCGTTCTAAGGAGGACATATTGTATTGTTTCTACAATTTTAAATAACACCATAAAATATAATAATTGAGTATTACACCAAAATTATACCAATATATAAAAAAATAAACGACAATAATTACGTGAACTTATTAGTTTAGGAATAAATTTAAATTAAAATAAATTTAAATTAGTTTTTTTATTTTAATTTATGAACAAATAATTTAAAATTAAAAGTAACAACTTAAACAAATAATAATAAAACCTACCTCGATTTTCTTTGGTCCTACCTCAAGGATATGAAAACATCCTCGATTAAAATCTCGATGACCCCTTTGAAGTTTGTGCTTATATTGTGCATCTCGACTACTAAACTCTTGACAGATTTTTATCCATTAGACTCCCAAGGCTTGTGAACAACTCACCGAAGGAGAAAAATTTCCTTAAAAAATTCGAGAACTTTGGCCTTCTTTAACGAATCTGTTCTTTTTTATAAGCCAGTTCTTTCTTCATTCTTTCTTTTTCAAAAATTATTATAGCTTCAGTATCAAAGACAACGTTACATCGAGAACACAAAGAAACATCTTGATCCTTCAATTCCTACTGCAGAAAAAATTCTAGCAATCCTTTACCTACATTAGAGTATACTAATCTCACATTAGTTTCAAAGTCTTCCTATAACACCTTAATGCTTTTAAATTAAGTCAAGCCTTATTTGAATTAAATTGGTCATTGATATTCAAAAAGGTGAGATGTTACATTCTCTCTTAAAAAAAAAATTGTCCTCAAAATTTGAGTCTACTAAAACTATACTAATCAACCTCATCTTGTCCTAGTAGATTTTATCTATTTTTTTCTACAGAAATATATTATAGTCCTAACATAAATAAGTTCAATCAATTCATACATTCAAGCAAAATAAGTAAAGCTACAAAATACTTCTATCCTTATCATGAGCTAACTAAATGCACTAAATGTGAATTAAACATTCAAGTCTAATATAATTATATAAGATAGATTTACATGATAGATAATATCATTCATTTTTTTATTCAAACACCAAAGAAAAAGAAAAGAAAAGCTAATCAACAAATCTAATATCAAATCAAGTTCAGCAAAAATATGATAAGCAAAGTTCAGAGAAATTAAAGGTAATTAGTTTTCCTTAACATGCAAATCAATTACTTCACATTTTCTCTTTTTTCTTTGATCAAAGAGGTAGTAATAGTAACATAAATGGCATACATAAAAAAAATCGTGTAATATCACATGTTTAAGAGAATTTTATGATAACGAGACATACTAAATAATCCCATAAAATTTATAAAAATGTACGTATTCTTGACTTAAATGACTTGCAAGGTAGTAGTAATAATTATAAAAATCGCATTTATACAAAAAAAAAAAGCATAAGAATGTACATCTACTTTCGATTACAAAAACTTAACAATGATGAGTTTTGCATAGAAAAAAACTTGGATGATTAACATAATGTATACGTGTAAAAGAAAGAAAGAAGGAATAATGTATAAAACAATAATCATGATAACAATGCATCATACAACAACATGAAAATAAGAAAATAAACATAACGCATGCCAAGCATATAAAGCAATACAAACATAATTTTCTAACTATTTTTAAAAAAGGTTTAATTACTCTGTTAGTCCCTATAGTTTCGCGAAATTTTCAATTAGGTCCCTATACTTTTTTTCTTTTTAATTGGGTCCTTGTACCAATTTTTTTTCAATTAGATCCCTCTTAACAGTAATTGGCTTAATTTTATAGGGACTCAACTAAAAAAAAAACTTGGTGCAGGGATCCAAATAAAAAGAAAAAAAATTAGGGACCCAATTAAAAGAAGAATTTAGTGTAAGAACTCAATTAAAATAAAAAAAAAGTATAGGGACCTAACTGAAAATTTCACAAAACTATAGGGATCAACAGAATAATTAAACCTTTAAAAAAAAAACATGTCATGTGTATTTGGCTATATCTTTAACTATGAGTTGAGTGTTTCTAGATGATCTATATTTTGACATTAACACAGTAACATTTTGATCAAACAATTACAGTAATAAGTCTCAAACAAAATATTCAAGAGCACAATAACTTTTACTATTAGATGATCACATATTTTTAATCTAATTTCATCACATAAAAAAGATTTCGTTGTATGACATTAATTATAACTAAATGATAATAAATTAATCTTGCAAGCATAGAATATGGTCCTATAAGATCAAATTGTTTTAATACCAAAATGTAACACCCTAATGCTTTTAAACTGGGTCAAGCCTTATTTGAATTATATT
Organism: Arachis duranensis; assembly: GCF_000817695.3. Taxonomy (NCBI): domain Eukaryota; kingdom Viridiplantae; phylum Streptophyta; class Magnoliopsida; order Fabales; family Fabaceae; genus Arachis; species Arachis duranensis. Next base: position 126,909,787 of record NC_029774.3, read on the forward strand.
GATCGTTGATATTCAAAAAGTTGAAATGTTACACTCCCAAAGAAGAATCAAATTCACAGGAAGTAAAGCCAGCCATGTTAATCCCCATGAGCTGAGGCTCAGCAAAATTTCCTCCAGTATAAAAAGGATTAGTAATCGGCTTTCATATCTTTCTTACCATCATGGAACTTCAATCTTCATTCCATAATTTCTTCTTGAGTCAAATCCCAAAAACGAATACAATTGTTAGTTGAATGGCTAGCTGTTTATTTGGTGAAACTTATAATAAGGCTTTTTTTTTATTTTTTATCGAAAATAGTATCTTGCCTTTTGACAAAACTAATTGTTTATTTTTAATTAACACATCATATCTATTTCAATTTTAAAATATCAAAACAATATTTTTTTCGCTCTTATATTTTAAATCATTATATTTTTTAATATTTGATGAACCTTTCTTTAATTTAGCCAAATCAATTTTAGAAAGTTTGAGATCAGACACTTCACTTGAAGACCCCATTTTGACATACAAAATTTTTTCTCTTCGAGCAAAAAGTTTACTTTTGTACTTTTTCTCATTTTTAAACTTTTTTTTTCTTTTTGAAGAATTTCTACTTGCCGGACTCTTTCAACCAAATGAGCTAAATCATGTATATGTACATTAAGCAACTTTTGACGCATATAAAAATCTAAACTCATAGTTGCTATCTTCACTATCTCACTTTTAGGAAGTGAAATATAACATCTACTTTTACACATTGTTTGGATTGAGGGATTTTGAAGGGAAAGAAAATGGGAGGAAAGAAAATGAATGGAAAAGGAAATTTTTTGTTGTTTGGATGAGAAGAGAAAATAGAGAAGAAAGAAAAAAATAGTGTGGGACCCATTAAATTATTTTCTCTCCACAAACGAGAAGAAAATGAAGAGAAATGGAAGCAATATGAATAAAATTACACATTTACCCTTATCATTAATAAATTATAATTTACATATAATATATATAAGGGTATTAATATAATTTTATACTATTATGATTTTCTTTCTTCTCACTTTTCTTTTCATCCAAACAAAAGAAAATTTTCTCTCTATTTTCTTTCCATCTATTTTCTCTTAATCCAAACAACATACAAATAACTCTACTTTTCCTTCTATTTTCTTTCCACTCATTTTCTTTCCTCTTATTTTCTTTCTTTCCATTTTCTTTTCTATATCCAAACAAAATCTTAGCGTTCTTAAAATAGATCATAAAATCATCAATTGATTTTCCATCATCATACTTCAAAGCCACTAAATCTATAATTGTTACGTTCAATTCACCTCTATAAAATTGAGAATGAAAGCACTTTTTAACTATGCCCAAATCAAAATTGAATTAGGTCTTAAATTCGAAAACCAAATAAAAGCATCTTTTGTCAACGAAGAATGAAAGAATTTCATTTTTAAATTTTTATCATTTGTCAAATTGCCTAATTCAACCATATATCGAGCAGTATATTCAGTAGTCAATTCGCTTACTTTTTCTGCAAACTTTGTTACTATTTTAGGATTTTTTACATCTTTAGGCACTTCTACCATCTGCACTAAGCAGGAAAAAACAGAAACAAAATATAGTTGATTCATAAATTCCACATTGATTTTGACCTTATTAAGAATATCTTCTATTATTCTTGTAACTTGATAATGTTCTCCATGTTGATTAACACGCATCCTAGCCAACACAACATCTGCATTCTGACCACGTCGAACTACATGATTCATATTTCCACCAAGATTCATATTATCATCTCTATTCCTGAGATTAGTCCCCAAATATTTTGAATTTATTTCTTCATTTCGACAACCATCCTCATCATAATCAACCATTCGAGTAATTCGTTCCACTTATCTAGCTAAACACTCAAATTTTATTTCATGATCAGCCATCATGGGATTCAAAATAGTAGTCATCTGTTGAGTCAACAAGTTGGCCAAATCATAATGACTTTCTTGGACATATTGTTGAATTGCTGCTATTGAACCCAGATTATTTGATATTGATCCTACTTGATAATCACGAAAAAATTTAGGATGGTGTATTGGTGGTTGATTATTGACCGCTCTCTCTGCATTTTCAAATATAATTGGAGGCACATAACCACTCATGGGTGGAGTGTAACCAGGAGAAAGACCAAAAAAAGACCAACCAACAGTTACAGACAGTTGTGTTTGTGTTTGAGAAATTCGTGGGCATGGATTACGTCCATTATTCTCTGTGGGTGGATTATTAACCACCACATTTTTTCCAAGCCCAACTCCTGTGGATTTTGAATGCTACTTTTTGTATATGACGCCAATTCTGCAGAAGTTTGAGTAACTATCACAGGAATATGATCGAACATTAGCTGGGTTGGTTCGATATCTTATAATTTAAGAGCAAAATTTACTCCTTTTAATGAGTATCAGTTTCAAATTATGCACCAAAGGTTCTGTTTTAGACTGATAGAAGAGACAAAAACTTGAAATGAAAAAATGATAAAAAAAAAGGTTTAGAAAAGAGTAAAAACTAAATAAAAACAAAGAAAACAAATAACTTTTAAATTAATTAAATGCCTTTAACGTGATCAAAGGATTTTAATTTCGAATAGAATGCATAAACATAAAGAAAATAAAAAAAAAGAAAGGCTTTACAAAAAAGTAAAGTTGCTAAGGAAAAAAAAAGGAATGTAAAACAATGGAAGAAACCCTATAAAAAAAAGTAAATTCTGAGGGAATGTGAAGTTGTAAGAATATTTTTTTGAAAACGAATTTTAGCCTCTACTTCTTTCAAACTCTATCTATTTATATTCCTTTTCGATCAATTCAATTCTATCACGTGCTCCATATGCAAGAAAATTAAGTATAACTGTTCTCGCCATATAAATGATGGAGTAATCGTCTTCAACTGTTTTAAATATTTAATATTTTCACTTGCTTCAATCATGAAATCACTACTTCAATCATAAAGACTTGTACTCGACAAATATTTTCAATCAGTCCATCTTATTCGTTAATAATAACCTCTCTTCGATAAACTCAAAAAACCTACTCAATAATATTCAAACATTCTCGATATGCTCATTATTAATTTAAATTTTTTTATCAACAAATTATCCTCTTAAATTGATGACTTTTAACTTAAAAATAAAAAATTCATCAATTCAATGAGTTTCTTATTTCCTTTAACTTCAATAAAATTTATAAAAATAAAGCTTTCAATCCAACTTTAATAAAATTAAAAGATCTCTCGAACCAAAACTTTTTAAATTCATAACTGACATCACAAAACTCTTTCATATATACCTCGCAAATACATGTTAACTAAGGAGTTATATATACACACACTATATGGCCAATAATTTTATAACTAATGCAAATAACAAGAATGAAGGAGACCAACAAAATAACATTAAAAGTGTGAATTATTAATTATATATTAATTGCAATACAAAAATTATCTATCATCTTACTTTTTTTTTAAACGAAAATAAGAGGAATAGTATTAAACCAAAATGTGGTATACATTTATTTCTTCACTAAAAATAGCTATCATATTTTTCATTTTTTATATATGTGTATACTGTATACACATGAAAAGTTAATTGACAAGAACAGTTGAAGCACACGCTTATCTTAATTAAAAGTCAAAAAAGGCGAAAGCCTAAAAGAGCAAACTTTCTACGCAGGATTACCAAACTTGCCATGCTATCTATTTCCAAAAAGCAAACTTTCTGCTTTACCAAAAAATAAAATAATAAAAAGAAAAAGAGTGTCCAAACCCAAAAATGCTTGGGTGGGACTTCCTTAAATAAAGTGGCCAAAGTTAACAATCACCACCTTGGGATAAATAATTAGTTTATTTATCTATTTAAATAAATATTAAAAATTTAAATTTTATTTTTTTTATATAATAATTTATTAATTAATAATAAATTTTTAAATAAAATTTAAATTTATATCGAATTAATTTTTGATTTATCAAAATATACTTTATGACAAAAAAAATTGGCCAAAGTAATGTTTTGAATTTTAAGTGCTTTAACTCCACTAGAAGACTTGACTTAAATGTAATAACAACCTTTTAATTTGTTGGCTTAATTCACCAATTGTCGGTAAGTGATTACAATCTTTGCAATCAATTAAGTGGTGGACATTAATTGTGAAGCATTACGATCTATCCTTTTCTTAATTTCTAGCCACGAACACACAACACCTTATTTAGCAAAGTAGTCCTGGCCTGTAGTAGTTGTAAAAAAAGATTAAGGAATTAGATTGTATATTTATATATCCTGAGTCAAAACCAAAGTGTGTAATTAAGAAAAATAAGAATAAAATTATTCAGCCTCTAACATGATGATTTGTTTTTACACCTCTTCCCACCAATTATAAAGAGATGAGGCTCATTAGCTTGTTGCAAATGCAATCATTTCTATTGGTCTTGTACTCTTCTAGATGTTCTAATAACGTTGATCAACCTTATGAGTTTTAGTTTTCTTTTTAGTTTGATTATAGGCAAATCATTATTCATGTAGCAGAGATTATGCAACTAAAAGAAGTTTCCCATCCTAACCTTAAAAATTAAGAGGTTAGTTCTTCTATTATCCTTTCAACTTTCAAGCCTAGCCAGCTATAGTAAATCCTATATATAAATATACAAATATGATATTTATACATTAAAATCAGTCACTAAAATCAATCACCAATATATTTGTATATAAATACATATGTGATTTAATTTATTTTCAATGTATATTTGTAGTCCAACATATATTTTATGCTGTCACTGACTTTGATAACTTATTTTAGTGTATACGTAGTATAGTTGATAAACATATACATCTTCAGAAATCAAATCTTTGACCTACTGAGTGTTATTTTTTCAATGCATACACTAAAATATCAATAAAGAAGCAATAAACATACATATATTCAAATAATATGGTTTATCAAAGTATAATTTCTGCACCATCTAGAGCACACTACATGATTGCAAAGGCTCAAGTTGAAGCACACATAATAATCGAATATCTACCAATGAGATGAATGATTTTACATAAGGGTATGTAAGAATTATTAAACTGATGCAAAATTTGTATAACTATACATAAATTATTAACAAATCTACTTATTTGAAGCCTTCTTAATTAATTATACTGACGAGGATATATATGATGGTTTATAAGTAAAGCAACAATTAATAAAATATGTATTGCATAAAGTAATTAATTCAAGTTCAAAAGTATGTCATTGGTTGAGTTTTGAGTGGAGTGGACACGAATCTAGCCAATATCTAATACCAAGATGGCAATATCTAAATCGTTTCTGATATTGGCATGAGTGACATTCAGACATGGCTGTCTCTGATCTCTATGCCACATTCTTCTTTCACATTTAAGATATGCATGATGAATGATCTCAGTAATAAGGACTACTTTAATAATAATCAACAATAGAACAGGTATTATAAATTCTAGAATTTAGTTAAAAAAATGTCTTTATTACTGCATTAGTTGAGAGAATAAAATAAAAAAAAATATTCTTCTAATTAATGGTATAATTAATTAATGGCACATACAAACCCCCCAACCAAAGAAAAGCATCTAGCTAAGGAAATGTCACATTGTGACATTCCTCTAATCATCAATTATATACACATATAAACCAATAAATATTAATTAGTCCTACTAATAATTATGTTATATCCATAACTCCACCCTAAACCCTTGACAGCCCCACCACTAGTTAGTAGATATATTTGTAATCAATGGGAAGGTATCTCTCCTAAGTTATCATATCTGGTCGGCCAGAAATACTATAAAGTTGTGGTCCTCCAAGTTCAAGATTATTCAGATGTGACACTTTGCACTTCCAAGCCATGTTTTTCCACATACTTTTTACTCTCTCTTTTTTCTTCCTCTTCTTCTTCCTCTTCTTCTTCTAATAAGCTATTTTATGCTATAACTATCAGCATTATTCAGCAGCAGTAGTATGTTTCCTCCTGCCATGGCAAGCATGCTTAAGTGTATACATACATATATAACATTCATAGTACACTTTGTTGTTTCAATATCAAGTTATATCCCATTAATTAGCTTCCCAAATTGTATATAGTTAACTTATTAATTTTCAATTGTATGTGCAACTCATGATGTTTCAAGAATAATATCTGCAAAAATGCTTGAGATATATATATATAGCTAGGTCTATAAAGTTCATCTGCAACTCTATCACAGACGATAGAATATATATGATTATCTGCTTCTTTGGTAATTAAATTTAATTAACCATTCAATTTGATTGTATAATGCTCTCATAACATATTCATTGTAAGAAATAACAATTTAAAAAAATGACATAAAAAAAACATCTTCCAATATAATTTTGATAGCCGATCAATATCATAGTTCGATTTGTGTGTATGCAAAATTTAACAAAAAAAAAATTATCTATATATAATTAGAGCAATTTGATTATTCCATCGCTATTTATTCTTATCACCAAGTCTCTATTTTTATGGAAATTTCATCAATCCCTATTTAACTTTTTATCGCAGGTAATTAATTTCTGTGAATAATCGTTTTGATTTTTTTTTTTTTTGTCATTTCTAATTGAATGACACTGGTGTAAAATTTAAGTAACTTTCACCTATCATAAAATTAGCATCAGATTTTATTTAAGAAAGAATTTATAATTAAGTTTATATTCTAATCTTTTTTATTACCACTTATTTTATTCTAAAACATAAATATTGAATTGATCGAAGTGGGAACCTAGTACTTTCAATATATTCTCATGAGCTAGGCAAAGCCACACTTCCATCACAGACTCGTGTATTTTAATATTTTAAGATTTTTTGCCATCAACAATCATCATATGATCATGACTAAAAGTACTTTTTTCTACAAGTTATTTTATATCCAGGGTTCAGATAATACGTAATTTTAGAATATATGTTTAAGATTTTTAATTAACAAATTAACGAAAAATATGCAAAATCTAAATTTTAAATATATTTATTATACATTTATTTAAAAATAAAAATTTTTACTGATAATAACTTTAATATGTATACTTTGTTAGTGTTGTAAGTGTGAGGAGTGTTGAAGTTAGTCCCACATCAAAGAAAACAAGGAAGAGTGAGGAATTTATAAGATGAGAGACCCATTAATTTGACACCTTAAGATTTTGAGTTAGATGTGGTGTTTTCTTATCTTATGTTTTTTCACTTGTTAACGTGGTGTAATCTACGTTATGATACAGTTGTTCCTAAAAATATAATAAAAGTTTTACTACCTTATTTTGTAAAATACATTGCTTATCACACACTAGAGAATAACAAATTATATATAAATAAACTAATAATATCCTAGATTTCATGGACTTAGCTTACGAAATTTATTTTTTAGTTACGTCCCCTATCCTCCCACTTAGGGATTGATTAATATAAGAAATTATGTTATATTTTGATGATGTAGCGTATTTTATAACTTTAATAAATATTCAATAATTATTTTATCTATTGTTAAATAAATGTTTATATTTTTATATCTTCTTTTACAAATAAGTGTCTATTTATTATATCAATATAATGATATTATATTTAGATTTAGCTAAAGACTAAAGAGTACGTTATATAAAGGGCATTGGTTATTTATTTGAAAAGAAAAATTGAAATTTTCAATGTATTAAATAAAAAAACGTAAAAATTAATATTTAACTTACATATTCTAAAAACAAATTTATTGTATTCTATTTATCACTTTTAAGACATTTTTTAACAGAATATTTATTTTAAAATAGAAAAGTTTATTATAAAATACAGAAAATTATTAAAAAATATTTTATAAAAATATATTAAATTTTAGATTTTAATGTATGTATTCTATATTTATTAAAGTAACTAATTGAAAATTTTTATTATTAATAAAAAACAACATTTAAAGAATATCTAGTTATATTTTAAAATTTATTGTAAAAATTGAAAAACTGGATTACGAAGCCTTAGCTGTATGAATTTGGCGGGGAGGGGAAATAGAAAGAGGTCAGGGTCAAAAACTGGAAGGTGGGGTCCAATTTGACTAAGAAAGAAGCGAGGAAAGAAGGAGTTACAAGAAATAGTGAAAATCTGTCCCAAAAAGAGGAATTAGTGAAAATGAGATTTTTTATAAAGATGTTTAAACGTTTTTTTTTAAGATATTTTTTTATTAATTAAAATTTAATATATATAATCGATTAAATTATATTATTTTTGTCAAAATTATATCAGACAAATTAATTTGGCCAAAAAATTGATAGACCAAATTTTAAACTGATTTAAATTAATA
>NC_029774.3:126918151-126929064 GCF_000817695.3 Arachis duranensis
TAATTTATTAATTTTTTGGACAAATCAATTTATCTGATCTAATTTTAATAAAATATAACATAGTTTAATGAATTATATGTATTGAATTTTAATTATTTAAAAATATCTTTTAAAAAAAGTTTTAAACGTCTTTATTTAAGTTGCTCCCTTCTTATATATATGTATACAAAATAAGAAAAAAGAGCCGAATGAAAAGGAGGACGTAGGGATGTCAATAGGGTAGGGTGGGGCAGGGAATGCCTCTCTGCTCTCCATTCCCGTCTCCAGATTTACTCTCTATTTTCGTCTTCATTTTTTGTCGTTGGGGAATATTGCTCCACATCTCCATTTTTTATAGGGTCTCATTCTCTGCGGGGATCTCATTTTTCATCTCTCTAATAGTTTTGACTAATTATTAATTTCTGTAAAAATAGAGTTGAAAGTATGTATCCTATACAAAACAGCAAGATTTTATACAAAAAGTCCAAACATTAAAATGGTGACTTTCAAAATGACGCAGTGAGAGACGTCATAGCGAGGTAGAGGACACAATATCAGAGAGGAGAATAGACACAACGACAGAATTATGGAAAGGAATGCCACGAATATAGAGAACGACACGGCGAGGGTAATAGAACGGTGAGTAGTGACAATGCGGAGAGATAGGAGAGACGGGAGAGTCGCGAAGGGATGGCTGCAGAGAGGTTGGATGGAGTATGGATGACGTTGGAGATATATGAACTAAAGAAGGGTTATGCAAATGAGGATTAGAATTTTGAGTCTCTCTCTCTATATGGCATGCGAAATAACTAAAAAACATATATGAGAAATAAATTATTAAAAACAATTAAGCAAATTTAGAATTTCGAGGATTAACGGGGACAAGACGGGAATTCCCTTTTGGGTCCCCGCACCTGCCTTGGAAAAATTTCGTCCCCCATCTCCATCCCTGCGAAAAAAATTCTCCACAGTCGAATTTTCATTCGAAGCAGTCCCCACAAAAATCTCCCGCATCTAAAAAAATTTTGCCATTTCTAAAAAGACAGAGATAAGTCCTAAAAATTTAAAAGATATCTTATAAATAAGAGAGTTAGACAATTTTTTTCTTCAGAAAAATAAAATTTTTATATATATATTTTTTACGATGTCTTTTAATTTAACAAATTAAATATTAATTCATTATAAATTTGAGTTACATTTAAAAATTTATTGTTCAATAATAAGTTATTATATACTCAAAACTAAATTCAAACAAAAAATATTTATTTAAATAAAAAAATAAACTGAGTATACAACCAATCTAATTTAATTAACAACTTTATATATTAGGCTATTCTAAAACAAAGAAAATAATACAATAAAAAAATTTTAATTTTTTAATTAAGCTAATATGACTTATACATAATAAAAAAATATAAATACAGTAATAATCAGTATCTTATAACCAATTTCTTCTCTCTATATGAGTTAAATTCAAGATTTACTTAACTCTAATCACAATAGTTTAACGGGTCTAGAACTCATTTAAAAGTTTTTATTAAAAAGAAAAAAGGTAAAAAATAAATACATAAAAAATTGAGAGTGCTGACATGGATTGAAAAAGGGTGGGACAGAACAGCACTATCTTTATAAGCAATGTGGGGGAATCCAACAGCACACAAAGATCTCATAGGCCACAAGAACTTGTGGCTCACAATTTTCTTTCCTTTGCTGAAGTGGCAACCAATTTTTTCTTCTGCTAAATCTTTTTTTTTTTCTTTGGGGGAAATAAAGCCTCCAAAACCACTTTACCTATTTTCTCCCCTCTCTTTCCCCCCTCTCTCTTTCTCTGATTTTTCTCTCTATTCCTCTGTCTTTGCTCTTAAACACTATTCATTATCCATTTTTCGTGTGAATTTAAGTGAGCATAAGATACTAGAGTTTTACGAAACACACTTCCTATTTCTACAATACACACCTCCTATATATCCATGTCTATGTTTTAAATTTTACTCTTTATATTTTTCTCCCTTTTTTTAAGAGAGAGAACAGAGATACTCCTGAAACCTGGAACCTGATCATCGGTAACACAACCTCAGGAATGTCGGAAGTTAAGGACCCGGCGATAAAGCTTTTTGGGAGGACGATTCAGCTGCCACTGATCCCCAATGACCCTTCTCCACCACCACCACCACCTCCTCCTCCTCCATCTTCTTCTTCTCCACCAACTGAAGTTGAAGTGAGTTCTGTATCACAACCAGAAACAGAGGTATGTGCCAATTCATTTGTGTTGTTTTCCTCTGCATATATGATAGCGACCCATTTTTCATAAGGTCCTGATTGTTAATGGGTTCGTTTTAAATTTGGAAAAAGTTTCATTCTTTGCCAGGTTTCAATCAATTGAATTAAGAGGTCTTTGCTGCAATTTTTAATGGCTAGTTTCAGGATTTAATTTTTGTTTTAATTAAACTTAAAATAAATAAACAAGAATTTTTTTGGCATGATCATGGATGGATGGATGGTTGCTGAATTTCTTCAATCCTTTTTTATTAAGTAGTGGCAACAGTTCATTGTGGGGTTCCTGTCAGAGAAATTGGATCCAGTTCCATTCTGGAATATAAGCTTGAGAATATATATATATATATATATGTGGTTTGGCTTGCTTTGCTTTTATCAATTCTCTCTGCAACCCCTTGTTCTGTTTTTAGTACCGGAAAGTGAGTTAAGTTCTCAGGTTCTACTGATTTTGATCCTAAAATAGTTGATTGGCAAATTCAATATATTTTTTTTTTCAATGAAAAAAAATCCTAATCTTCATTTATATTTATTAGATCTCTTGCAGCATCCAAGAGGTTCTATTGATATTTTTAGTAATTGGATTTCTTACTTTACTAAGCTCTTGTGAAGTTGCTTTTCACGCCATGGACATCATCAAACTTGGGGAGCTAAATTATTTTCGATTGGCACTTTTGGCCATTATTAAATTCCTTTTTTGGTTTCCAAATAAGAATTGTCCAAATGATCTGTAACGCTCTGACATCACAGGGGGGATTATTTATAGAATATGTTGGATTTATTTATTGTACGGCCGTTCTTTTCTATATTTATTTTTCCTTTTCGGCCCCCAAATATTCCACATAACTTTCTTTGCTTTGTGTGCTATCTCTCTGCATTTTCGTGTGATCGTGTCCTTTTCTGACTTATAGTATTTATTAGGTTTAATGTTTGCATAAACCAAATATTATTAAATTGAATAATTTTACCAAACCAAATTATTATTATTATTTGAGTTGTTCTCCCATAAGCCAGTGAGTATGTTCTATAGTCAGTTTCTCTCCTTGTAAGTTGTAACCTCTGTCTCCTACCAAAGATTCCGTTCTGCTTCCCAAGTTTACTTTTTATTGAATGATTTTTAGGGAGAATTCCACACTTAAGTGGTTCATTGATTCTCTACAGTGCACTAATCACGTGAACATATAAGGTTTCATTAATTAATGGAAGTAACATTTAAATTTATTAGTAGTACTAACTAGGAAGGACAAACCAATATCTCATGATGTGGATTCACTAACCTGTACTTTGAACTTAAATTTTCTATGTTATAATTTAGGCCTGGTTATCGAATTAAACATAGCTAAGTGGTTAATGTGCTGTGTGTTTAAATGATAAATACCAATATTTTCCTTTTACATGTGTGTATATACTATTGCTTATCTTAGTCTTTATTGTTTAAGGAACCATCAAAGAGAGAACTAACCTCAACACAAGATAAAGAAACCACAGAGGATTTGAAATCTCCCACAACAACATCTTCTGGCATATTTGAGAACCCAAAGACTCCCACAAATGGTGGAGAACAGAGTGAGACCAGTGTTTCTCAAGAAAAAACTCCCAAGAAACCGGACAAGATACTTCCGTGTCCGCGATGCAACAGCATGGACACCAAATTCTGCTACTACAACAATTACAACGTCAATCAGCCGCGTCATTTCTGCAAGAACTGTCAGAGATACTGGACTGCCGGAGGAACAATGAGGAACGTGCCAGTAGGCGCTGGTCGCCGAAAGAACAAAAACTCTGCTGCATCGCATTATCGCCAGATAATGGTCCCGGAGGCGCTTCAAGCAGCTCACCTCAATGCCCCCAGTGGACTACACAATGCTGTCTTGACCTTTGGCCCAGATTCTCCTCTTTGTGATTCCATGTCCTCTGTATTGAACATTGCGGGAAAAGCCACAAATGGTGTTGTAAACGGGTTTCATGCACCGGAGGCAGCAACCACTTTTGTTTCCTATGGTAGGGATGATGATGGGAATGATCACTCAGTTGGAGTTTCTGGTACAACTTCAACTTCATCAGAGAGGAGAGGCCATGCCAGCTCTCATGAATCGGCTGATAAAAGAGTCGAAAGTTTCCCTCCTCAACTAACTTACTTCCCAAGTAATTCTCCATGGCCGTATCCATGGAATTCGCCAATGCCTCCTCCTCCCACATTTTGCCCTCCAGGCTATCCTATGTCGATATACACCACCCCTTCATACTGGCAATGGAATGTGCCATGCATCTCACCCCAATCTCCGGCCCCTGGTTCCGGCCCAAATTCGCCGTTGGGGAAACACTCAAGGGATGGTAACATCATAACCCCGGCCAATTCGCAAAAGGAAAAGCCCAACACAGAAAGCAATAATGTGTTGATCCCCAAGACACTTAGAATTGATGATCCTAGTGAAGCTGCAAAGAGTTCAATATGGTCAACACTAGGAATCAAGAATGAGAAGGCCAACTCTCTCAATGGAGGAGGCCTCTTCAAGGCGTTCCCTTCCAAGGGTAACGACAAGAGTCACGTGGTCGAGGCGTCACCGATGCTGCACGCCAACCCTGCCGCCCTGACGCGGTCTCTCACCTTCCACGAGCGGACCTAGTTGAGGCATTACATCAAACACTACATGATCAAAATGGGAAAGTTGAGGTTATAATGTTATACCAGTAAAGTAAAAGCCTTAATCCTGATTTTTGCTGACACAAGTTTCTTGATTGACCAACATCTATGCAGGATTCTTAGGACAGCAATGGTGTTCTTTTAGCTTCTTCCATAGCTATAACAGCTTAACCCTGTATGAGTGTGCAGGTGTTTAGATATGTTGAGTAAATATCTTCAATGTACATATATATAATATAAATGTGAGACAAGGAGAAAACAGAGAAAAGAAAAGGAGATTCTTCCACTAAAATCCAATGGTTTAGAATAAATTTCTTAGTCTTCATCTAAGGCATGTCACTTGATGCTTTTTTTTTTTTTTTTGAGGATTGTTAGCTTCCATAATCAAAAGTCAAATATTAGTATAAAATAAAAATTCATTCTTATGTGAATGTGTTAACAAAAATAACTGTGTGAGATTGGATTTCTTTTCTCCTTAATATCTAATGTATTAAAAGTTAAATTTATAGTTGGATCTGGTAACAGTTATCTTATAAAGACTAGTAAATTATTTGTTTAGAAAAATATTTATCTTGAAATAGTCTTTAGTTTTAAATAAGTTTTTAATTTCTATAAAATATGTGATTTTTTTGTTTTGGTTCTAAAAATTTCAAAATTTTTATTTTAGTCTAAGATATTAGTTTATCTTTATTCCATTGAATATTAACGTGTCATGTCAAAACAAAAACTAGGACTAAAACTGGGAAGAAAATAAGTTCAGATATAAAAAATAAAGATATAAAAAATAAAGATAACAAGGCCAATTTATTTATTTATTTGATTAACAAAACAAGGAGAAAAGGAAAGTGTGTGTGTCTTTTCCTCTTTAGTTAAACATAGAAAAAAGAAAAGTGGGTTCCCCTTTGTGAAAATTATAGAAATGGAGATTGGAATGGTGTACGTTTTTTTTCCCTTCTATTTAATGATCACCAAAAAAGACAAAGTTGATAATTTAAATTCTGCTTTTTCAAAATGGAAAAAATCAACATTAACTTTCCACTGAATATAATGAATCAAAGTCATTTTCAATCTTCAGTGACAAAGCAATAGAAAGTTAGGTCTTGATGCTGCAACATGCCCACCTTTAGTTAGTGGGATATTAACCTCACTTTCCTCCTACTTTTCAGTTCAAACTCTTGTTGTAAAAAGTTAAATCTATATATAGTATCACAGGAAATTAAATACTATTATTACCAAAAAAAAAAAAGAAATTAAATACTATAAGAGTTTAATTTCTATAAACAATCACAATTTATTAAAAAATTACACTATCATTTATTTAGATAAATATATTTATGTAACTTTTGAAATATAATAGACAAAGCTTATTTACATTATCAGGGCATGTATACAAATTATTACTAACTTTTTTTGGCACTAAATTTCATAGACAATTGTATATAAAATCATGTTGGACCATGATCAGAATCAAGATATTAATGTTCTCCTTGATTGTTCTCTTTCCTTGTGTTGGTCTATGCTGGTCTAAAATCTTATTCTGTGACCAATTTTCTTTTGGTGACTGTTGTCGTTTTCATTTTTGGGAGGAAACCAGATTTGTTATGGCAAAATAGGATCAGCCATAACTCCTATTATTGAATCCTTGATAAGCTTCAATAATAGGGTGCTTCATATTAATCTATCTAAATTGTGGTACACTTTTTTCTGTAAAGTTTAACAATAAAAAATAATAATGAGTGATTTTCTTAATGATTAAAATTATAGTATTGTTTAAGGATATAACTGTAAGTCTGTAACATGCATATATAAGTCTTAATGAATTAAACAATAATCCCACCGTTTATATTGTTTTTCGATTTGGACTATACCTATCTAGTTTTAATATCTATAAAAAAAATATTGGAGATGTTTCTTTTTTTCCTTTTTAATTTAGTATGAAAATATATATGATAAAAAATCACATGAAATTATCTTTATATAAAGTTGATAATTAAAAATTATTAAATAATTTAATATATTTAATTAAATTGTGATGATTTTTAATTATAAATTTTACATGAAAATAATTTTATGTGAATTTTCACCGATATATATTTGTATTATTGGTTGAAATTTTATTTTAGTTTTTATGAAAAAATATTAATTTTATTTATTTTTTTACTGAAATATATATTCCACCTTCAGAATTGTGCATGATTTTGTTCTTTTGTATATCAATTTTTAATTTCTGTGTGTCAAGAAAAATTGAATAGAACCTTTTGTGTTTAAAGACAAGCAAGACTTAGTCAAATAATAACACGATTTTCTTAAATATGTTAGATAACTAAAAGCTTATATATAAAAGATACTGCAGACAATAAAACTACAAAAAACGAAAATATGGGCACTTTAAATTTCAATAATTAACTTCACTAAACCTGAAAAAGCAATGAGTACGTGATTCCATAAAGAATTTTAACATTCAAAAAGTGGAGTTCCATTAATCATATACTATAAAACTAAACTTAGAATTGATAACTAATTAATATATATTAAAATAAAATAATAAAAAGATAATAATTACAAGTTGTATGTGAATGTATAATTTGACCTATTCGTTGTGTCAAGATCATATATTAAATTAATAGAACTTAAAAGCTTGCTTGTAGTTGGACTTCACTGGTGAGGATAAACTCGAATAAATGCCATAGAAGTCCAAACATTGTCCATAGATTCCAAAACTTGAAAGAAACAAGATAAAGCTACCCAACATTATCTTTTTCTCCGTTTTTCCCTTTTATATTAGCTACCTTCCATAGCTTTTTCAATTTCCTTTTGCCTTTAGTTGCAAAGCACCACTGTCTAATTATATTAATAGATTGTTAAAGCAAAACATGTATTTATTTACTTACTTTATTATTTTATTGAAATTATTTTTATAAGTATTTAAATGTTTTTTTGTTAAATTTAAAGTTGAATAGATGTAGATATGTTGGTTTAAATTAAATGTGAGTGAGAGAAGATGAGAAGCAAGTAAGAGATATTTGATATGAAGGGCAGGAGGCCACAAATTTACATGCACATGTTGGGGTTAGGGGACCCAATTATATTTGATATCATGTGGTACCATTTAATCACTTATGTCCCACCCTTTCGGCCTTCCTTTGATCCACTTTTCTGTTTGTTCTTCACTTTGCACTCTTATAAGCAAGGGCCTATATATGTTTCTCTTTGTACCCTAAGATAGCTATGTCTGCCAAAAACATATCCTATTTTTCGGCTTCATCAATTGCTTTAAGCTCTCATCTTTCATTGCTTCAATTCAAATATTTATTATATTCTTTTATAAATTCTAAAATCACATTTAAATTCATTCATCTAGAAATAAATTCTAAGTTGCAAATAATCTTTTTTGAAAAATTGTCACATGTAACACAAATATTAGTGTTTTACTATTTCATATAGATGAATTAAATTACTTATGGCAGGGTACGGTTATGCATGGGCGTTGATTAGGCTTGAATTTGGTTGAAATAAATAAGTTGTGGGATTTCAATAATGATTATGTCAAAAAAAGCAGCTTCATTTATTTGTGGCCAGAACATTCTTAATTCTGAGAGAAGAGAAATATGAATGAAGTGGACAAGTATAGCTATATAGGTTAGGGTAGGCTCTATACAATTAATGTGTAAATTTCGATTGTTAAAATATGTATTAGGTAGTGTATAAGATGAGTTCAAATTGAGTTAAAACCTGATGCCCTATTTCTTTAATTAAAGACTGCTAATAATAATAATGTAATTCTGAACTAATGCGGGTTAGTTAAAGCAAGGTTTTGAATTCGAGACCTTGTAAAAATACAACTACATATATAGTATTCTAAAACTCACCCATCATAATCAAATTAAGGGATAATTTTTAGACCAATTTATAGGTGTGTAGTAGTGCTTGTGGCAGGCATTGTAATAAATTAATTGTGAGCAGTGCGTCCGTACAGTCACTGAAATTGTTGTCCAATTAATATAATCAATTTGCTACAATGCAACAACTCTACAATTATGGGAGGGAAGTACTATCCTTAGTAGTATTAAAATTAAAAAGGCAGCTTTAAACATTTCTCGCTAAAAAAATGTGAAGTGCACCACCTTTATTGACATATATCTAAAAAAGAAAAAGACAAGCAAGAAGTCTATACAACTTTTTGGTAATTTGGAGCATAGCAACATATAATTGGTTGATTGATAGTGCGAATGCAATAGGATAATATTAATTCAAAAATATTATTCTTATATCAAAATTAATTACTAAAATTAATTATTAACATATTTATGTATAAATATATGTGAGTTAATTTTATTTTTAATATATATTTATATTCTAATATTTATTTTATACAAATAATTTATTTTAATGACTAATTTTAGTATACACATAATCTAATGAATACGCACTTTACATTTTACTTAAAGATTCTTAATTCACTGTTTTCATTGAGACTCGAATCCTGGGATGTGGTCTATGAGACTTACATATTTATACTAGCTTCGGAGCCACACCACACTAGGCCAAGTTCGTTAAATATATTTTATTTTATCAAAGTTAAATATTTTTTTAGCGGATTAATATTTAAATTAATTTCTAAATTTAAATTCGTCTCTAAAATTTTTTTAATTAAATTGATTATTTAATAATTATAAATTAATTATATTTGTCCTTCAGTTATTTTATTTATAATTTTCGTCAATGATTGATGATGTGAAATATTAACTGATAGTATATATGACACATAACATGTTTAATTGTATTGATTAAATATGTTGATGAAAATCTATCAATTTAGTCACTAGATCACATTTAGAATAGAACTTTTGTAATTAAAAAAATGACTAAATTGATAAATTTTCATAAATATATTTGACTAACATCTAATTAGACATATCAGGTATTATATATGTTATCAATTAACGTTTTACAACATTAATTTTTGAAAAAAATTGATAATCGAGTGACTGGAAGATAAATATAATTAATTCGTAATCTTTAAAGGAATAATTTAATTGAAAAAATTTTCAAGAATAAATTTTAAAATTGTCTTATTTTTGAGGGACTAATTTGATTATTAACTCATCCTTTATCAAGTCACCAAAAAAAAAAAGCTCATCTTTTATCACTTGTTTTATGTTTTTTTTTTCTTTTTGGTAATGACTTGTTTTTATGTTTTCGGTCAACCAAACTGTCACATCTAAATATGGGCCAAACCTCTAATATCTGGGCTCAATCCTTTTTTCAATATCGGCTTCCATTTATTGATAAACTATTAGCACTTTTACCAAAAGTCCAAAAGTCACTATTGACCCAAACCTTTAATAAAAAAAACAAATGTTTGTTGTTTAAAATAAAAACAGCAACTAATATTTATTGTTGTAGTCTGTAGAATCCTTTTCAATATTGTGCCACATGCTAGATTGTTATAATCCATAAGCTGATTTCTCTATGTCTTTTTTTTTTCTTTTTGAGATAAGAACTAGGGATGAACTGATTTCTTTAGTTTGCAGCACTATGGTGTTAGAGGAATGGTTCATGGAGATCGCACATTGTTGAATTTGGAAGATTTGTATTCTTTTTTGTTAGACAACGGAGCTTAAAATCCAAGAAAACTATCAGAAGGCTACTCGGGGCATAAAAACCCTAACCTTGGCCCAGGATTATTTTTATAAATTAAAAAAATTATTATTTCCAAAAAAAAATAAAACAATATTATTTACCAAAATTGATTTTTTTTTTTGGATATTGCATACAATTCATCACCAAATGAGTAGACGAACTGTGTTCGCCCAGTAATTAGATAAATTGCTCCTCAACCATGGGGAATTGGTTACAGCCCAACTTAAATATATTTTGATACAATTTGAAATGTATTGCTATATTTTTATTTTTTAATTAATTAATTTATTTAAACAATTTAAAATTTTAAAATTATTAAATTTTGAATTAAAATTTAAATTAATAATTAAATTTATTTTGATAAAAAAAATAA
>NC_029774.3:126929705-126943332 GCF_000817695.3 Arachis duranensis
ATTGGGCCAGGGTATGAACAGTGCCCCTACTTGAGCCCAAGATCTCTTTAGGGCTTGGGTTCAAGTATTTAACTCGGGTTCGTAGCCGACTTATTCGGAGAGAACATGGGTCTTATAAACCGACGTGATTTTCGCGACCCTTTGTTTCTGACAGTTACGTCAATTCAAGCATCGTGTCCGTTAGGGAAGCATTGAGGGCTTTGGTAACGGTGCAATCTCATTAATGACTGCTCCGCTTTTACCATTATGCCCCTTAGCGTGTTTATAAATACTTTCCCTCTCTTTCATTTTTCCGTTTCCGCAATCTTTCAAACTTCTTCTTTCCTTGTTCGTGCTGCATTCTTGCGCTTGGAGACTTCTGCTTCTTCCAACCTTCACTTTTCGGATAAAGGTTAGCTTTGCTTCTTTTACGTCATGCCTTGTGTTTGCATGCTTTTGTTTTGTGGGTAGATAGGTTGGTCTGTAGATTTTGGCTTCGTATCCCCCCTCTTTAGGGACCGTATTTTTTGATTTTTTTTTCTTTTTTCTTTTGTAGGTTTCTGTCACCTTTCATAAAAGAAAATGGCTTCTGTAGATGTTCTTTCTCAGTGGGTTGATGTCACAGTCCTTGGGGAGGAACCCTTGGTCGACGCTGAGTTTATTACTCATCTTCGTACTCATCATAGGCTTTGCACTTCGGAGGAGGACGAGCCAAAATATGAGTTGATAACCCCGGGTCCGGAAGACCGGGTTTGTTTTGGGAGGGCCAATGAGGCGGCCCCTCATTTTTTCTTTATGTATGAATGTATGATCACCCGTTTGGGTGTTTTTCTTCCTTTTTCGGATTTTGAAATATCTGTTTTGCACCACTGTCGAGTTGCCCCTACTCAACTTCACCCCAATTCTTGGGGTTTTCTGAAGATTTATCAGTTTGTTAGTCACGCTTTGGACTTTCCGACCTCTTTGAGGATTTTCTTTTTTCTTTTTCATATGACTAAGCCCTTTAGTGGGCTAAACAACAAACAACAATGGGTATCCTTCCGAGCCATACAAGGTCGGAGGATTTTCACCCTTTTTGACGAATCCTTCCATGACTTCAAAAATTATTTTTTCAAAGTACAAGCTGTAGAGGGTCACTACCCCTTTTTCCTGGATGAGTATTCTTCCCCTCGTTTTCCCCTTTATTGGCTGGAGGCCTCCCCTTGTGAAAAGTATGGTCTAGATGACCTGGACGAGGTGGAGGCGGCCATTGTGGGGTTTTTCCGAGAAGCGTGGGGGAGGGCCCCATACTTGGACACTAGGAAATTCCTCCAGGGGACGCCGACCTTTGTTCGGTCGCAACTAGGTAGTAAATGCATTTCCTATTTCCGACTTGTTTCTATCGACTTGAGGTTTGCCGACTTGTAAATTTCGCTAATTATTTCTTTTGCAGATATGGCCAAGAAGAATGCACAGGAATCTTACCAGAGAGTTCAGGAGGCTAAGGCCAAGTCTCAGGCCAGGGCCGGTGGTGCCAGGGCAATCGTCTCTCCTCCTCCTCCTCCTCCTCCTCCTCAGAACGTGGGGACTCCCTCTCAGCCCATTGTGATTTCTTCTTCCAGCTTGACCCGACCACTTTCTTCTGCCCGACTTCTTCCTGAGCCAGAGAAGAAGAAGCGTTAGACTTTAGAGTCTGGCTCTTCTTTTGATGGTGGGGTTAAGGCGGATGCTCTTGCATTCGTCCGAAAGAACATCTACCCTCATTTAAGCATGGATGATGTTTCTGTTCGAAACCACCTCACCATTCTGGCTGAGGAGAGTTTTCGGGCGGCGGGTGTTTGTGGCAAGCTTTTGGATATCTTTGAGAAGACTCCCCTCAGCTCTTTGGGGGTAACCTCGAAGGTTGAGGAGTTGGAGGGGAGGCTTCTTGCTTACCAGGATCATGAGAGGGAGTTGAAGGAGGAGGTAGCTAAACTGAGGGCGGAGAGAGATAGCCTTCGGGAGAAGGAGAGCAAGCTGCGAGCTCAATGCAATATGGAGGCAAGTTTGAGGAAGACAGCACAGGAGAGTTATCAGAGTTTGTTTCAAGATCTTGTGTCTGTGAAGAAGGATTTGCTGAATTCTCGGAATGCGTACGCCGATTTGGAGGACTCTATCGCTGACGGTGCCGAGGAGTCTTGGAGGATTTTCTTGGAGCAAGTCAGAGTTATCGCTCCCGACTTTCTGGTGGTGCTCCGACTACTCTTCCAGGTGGTGATGGTGATACCCTTTGAAAAATTATCTTTGGCGATATGGGGGCCCGGCCTGTGGGTCCCCACTTTTTTAAACTATTTATCTTTGTGTTGTTGTGGTACGCTGTTGACACTTTTTTGGCCTTTTATGGCCATAAACAAAATATTTAAAAATACCCTTTTTTGGACAAGGGTTTAGGTTATTTTTCGTTGGTTGCGTGCATGCTTTTTCTGCTTTAGGTTTTGAAGAAAAAACCCCTTTTTTGATCTTTTGTTTTGAAAAACCTTTTCTTGGCTGGCTGTCCCTTCTTCTAAGTTTTTTGGATTTTTCCTTGAAGGTTTGAGACAGTCTCTATTGCTTTTCATGAGTTTTCTAATCTCTTTTTGGTATTCCTTATGCTCAATTTTTGATATATTGAGTTTTCATAACTTAGGTTATTTTTGTGATGCATTTCTTTGCTTCTCGAAATTTCCGATTTGTTAGTCGGTTAATTTCCGAGTTTATTCACGATCGATTTTTATAACCTCTTTACACCGACTTGTACCTCGTCGTTTTATCCTGACGACCATCTAGGTCAGTTCATGGGATTTTTACGTTTTGTCGAGCTTAAGTCGGCGCGTTTCGTAGAAAGACTTAGAAAAATAAAAAAGGACTTTATAAGAGATATCGTAGATGAAAAGATCTTTATTATTTGAGGAGGTACCTTCTTGCTACTAAGGGTTTAAATAGCCTATTTTCCCTTAGCCTCTACTATGATGCCTCGTTAAAAACCCACCTCCAGAAAAAACCCTTTGATATTAGGAAAAAATCATGAAGTTGGGAAAAGAGTACATCAGGGAGTAGAGTTCGCTTTTAGCTGTAGTACATTTTCATATTACAAGCATGCCACGACCTTGGGAACTCAATGCCGTTCAGGTCGGTCACTCTGTAATAACCTTTTCCTAAGACCTCATTGACTTTGTATGGTCCCTTCCAGTTTGCGGCGAGCTTTCTTTCCCCTGATTTATTGACTCCATAGGTCGGTTACTTTATAATAACCTTTTCCTAAAACTTCATTGATTTTGTATGGTCCCTTCCAGTTTGCGGCGAGCTTTCCTTCTCCTGATTTGTTGACTCCAATGTCGTTTCTGATTAAGACCAAGTCATCCGGGGCAAATGTTCTTCGAATGACTTTTTTGTTGTACCTTGTAGTCATCCTTTGTTTTAATGCCGCTTCTCTTATCTGGACATCCTCTCGGACTTCGGGGAGCAAGTCGAGTTCCTCTTTGTGCCCCCGTATGTTTCCGACCTCGTCGTGGAGAGCTACCCTTGGGCTTTGCTCATTGATTTCTATGGGTATCATGGTTTCTACGCCATATACTAGTCGGAAAGGTGTTTCTCCCGTGGCGGATTGGGGGGTTGTCCTGTAGGCCCATAGCACTTGAGGAAGCTCTTCAGCCCAAGCTCCTTTTGCTTCTTGCAATCTCCTCTTTAGCCCTGCCAGTATGACTTTGTTGGCTGCCTCGACTTGCCCATTGGCTTGTGGGTGCTCCACCGAGGTGAACTGATGTTTAATTTTCATACTGGCTACTAAGCTTCTGAAAGTGGCGTCGGTGAATTGGGTTCCGTTGTCTGTAGTAATGGAATAAGGTATCCCATATCTTGTGATGATATTTTTGTAGAGGAACCGGCGACTTCTTTGAGCGGTAATGGTAGCTAATGGTTCTGCTTCTATCCACTTTGTGAAGTAATCTATTCCCACGATCAGGTATTTGACTTGTCCTGGCGCTTGGGGAAAAGAACCTAACAAATCCATTCCCCATTTTGCAAAAGGCCATGGAGAAGTGATACTAATGAGCTCTTCTGGTGGAGCCACGTGGAAATTTGCATGCATCTGACACGGTTGACATTTTTTCACAAATTCTGTGGCATCTTTCTGCAAGGTCGGCCAATAGAACCCTGCTCGGATTACTTTCCTGGCGAGTGACCTTGCTCTGAGATGGTTTCCGCAGATCCCACTATGTACTTCCTCTAATACCTCGGCGGTTCTCGAGGTCGGTACACATTTTAACAATGGTGTTGATATCCCCCTTCTATAGAGGATATTTCTTACCAAGGTGTAGTGTTGTGCTTCCCTTCGGATCTTTTTAGCTTCTCTCTCCTCTTTGGGGAGGATGTCGAATTTTATATATTCGAGTAAGGGGTTCATCCATCCGAGGTTTAAACCGACTACCTCGAGTACCTCTTGCTTATCTTCTGTTTTTGCTATCGAGGGATCTTGGAGGGTTTCTTGAATCAGGCTTTTGTTATTCCCTCCTGGTTTGGTACTTGCTAACTTGGATAGGGCATCCGCTCTGCTATTTAGATCCCGAGTTATATGTTTGACCTCGGTTTCTGCAAAGCGCCCAAGGTGCTCCAAAGTTTTTTCCAAGTACCTCTTCATATTAGGTTCCTTTGCCTGATATTCTCCGCTTATTTGGGAGGTCACCACCTGTGAGTCGCTGTATATCATCACCTTTGTAGCACCGACTTCTTCTGCCAATTTTAGTCCGGCTATCAAGGCTTCATATTCTGCCTGATTGTTTGAAGCCGGAAATTCAAATTTTAAGGAAACCTCTATTTGGGTTCCTCTTTCATCTACTAATATTATGCCTGTGCCGCTCCCTGTTTTGTTGGAGGATCCGTCTACATAGAGCTCCCATGTAGTCGGCTTTTCCTCTTGATCCCCTGCGTATTCTGCCAAGAAGTCGGCGAGGCACTGGGCTTTAATTGCTGTCCGAGTTTCGTATCTCAAATCGAACTCGGAGAGCTCTATTGCCCATTGAACCATTCTCCCTGCAACATCCGTCTTTTGGAGGATTTGCTTCATGGGTTGGTTTGTACGGACTCTTATTGTGTGAGCTTGAAAGTAAGGTCGTAGCCTTCGCGAGGCTATTACTAAGGAGTAGGCAAACTTTTCTAGTTTGTGGTACCTTAGTTCAGGGCCTTGTAGGACCTTACTAATGAAGTAGACTGGGTGTTGTCCGACCTCGTCTTCTTTTATCAGGGCTGACGAGACGGCCCTGTTTGCTACGGATAAGTATAGAACGAGGTCTTTCCCTGGTACTGGTCGGGTTAGGATAGGAGGTTGGCTTAAAAACCTTTTGAACTCTTGGAACGCCTCCTCACATTCCGGAGTCCATTCGAATTGGCATCCCTTTTTTAACAAGAAAAATAGTGGAAGGGATTTTAGTGCCGATCCTGCCAAAAATCTGGAGAGGGCTGCAAGTCGGCCATTGAGCTGCTGGACTTCTCTCAAACAAGCCGGACTTTTCATTTCTAGGATGGCTTTACATTTATCGGGGTTGGCCTCAATCCCTCTTTGTGTTAGCATAAATCCTAGAAATTTTCCTGCCTCCACCGCGAAGGCGCATTTTGCGGGATTTAGTCTCATCCCATGCAGTCTTATGGTGTCAAAGACTTGTGAGAGGTCGGATAAGAGGTCGACTTCATTCTTGGTTTTCACTAGCATGTCGTCGACGTATACTTCCATTAGGCTCCCTAGATGAGGGGAAAACACTTTATTCATCAACCTTTGATATGTGGCTCCTGCATTCTTCAATCCGAATGGCATGACCACGTAGCAATAGTTGGCTCTGGGTGTGATGAATGATGTTTTCTCCTGGTCGGGCTCGTACATCAGGATTTGATTATATCCCGAGTAGGCGTCCATGAATGACAAGTATTGGTACCCCGAGCTGGAGTCCACTAGGGTGTCAATACTCGGTAGGGGATAAGGATCCTTGGGACATGCCTTGTTTAGGTCGGTATAGTCAACACACATTCTCCATTTGCCATTCTGTTTTTTGACTAGCACTACATTGGCTAGCCATGTTGGGTACTTGACCTCTCTAATAAAGCCGGCTTCCAGGAGCGCCTGCACTTGCTCTTCTACTATTAGGGCTCGTTCTGTGCCGAGCTTGCGTCTTCTTTGTTGTACAGGTCGGGATCCTGGATAAACCGAGAGTTTGTGGGACATGAGCTCGGGGTCAATCCCAGGCATGTCAGAGGCCTTCCAGGCGAAGAGGTCAGAATTATCTCTTAGGAGTTCGGCCAGCCCTTGTTTTAGAGTTTCCCCTAGGTTGGCTCCTATGTAAGTGTTTTTCCCTTCCTCTTTTACCGACCTGTATCTCCTCGATTTTTTCTCCCGGTTGTGGTCGCAGCTCTTTTCTGGCCCTTGCGCCACCGAGCTCTATTGTGTGAACTTCTCTGCCTCTTCCTCTCAGATTTAGGCTTTCGTTGTAGCATTTTCTCGCCAATTTTTGATCTCCCCTTACCGTTGCTATTCCCGCTGAGGTCGGGAATTTCATGTAGAGGTGGGGAGTGGATACCACTGCTCCGAGCCGATTAAGGGTAGTTCTGCCGATTAAGGCATTATAAGCTGACCCCTCATCGATGACTATGAAGTCTATACTCAGAGTCTTTGATTTTTCCCCTTTTCCAAAAGTGGTGTGAAGGGGCAAAAATCCTAGTGGTTTTATTGGCGTGTCCCCTAATCCGTATAGGGTGTCGGGATAGGCTCTTAACTCTTTCTCGTCTAACCCTAGCTTGTCGAAAGCGGGTTTGAAAAGGATGTCCGCCGAGCTTCCTTAGTCTACTAGGGTTCTGTGGAGATGGGCATTGGCTAGGATCATAGTTATTACCACTGGATCGTCATGTCCAGGGATTATTCCTTGCCCATCTTCTTTTGTGAACGAAATAGTAGGAAGGTCGGGTGACTCTTCCCCGACTTGGTAGACTCTTTTGAGATGTCTTTTGCGAGAGGATTTAGTAAGCCCCCCTCCCGCAAATCCTCCTGAGATCATATGGATATGCCTCTCTGGAGTCTGCGGTAGTAGGTCTCTTCTATCCATATCATCTCACTTTCTCTTTCCATGATTGTCCGACCTTTCTATGAGATATCTGTCAAGCCGACCTTCTCTAGCCAGCTTTTCTATCACATTCTTGAGGTCGTAGCAGTCGTTTGTGGAGTGACCATATATTTTATGGTAGTCGCAGTAATCGCTGCGGCTCCCCCCCTTTTTTTTTATGGGTCTAGGGGGTGGCAGTCTTTCAGTGTTGCAAATCTCTCTGTATACATCCACTATAGAAACTTTTAGGGGAGTATAAGAGTGATATTTCTTTGGCCTTTCGAGACCGAGTTCTTCCTTTTTCTTGGCTTCCCTTTCCCTCTCTTTAGTTGAGGGAGGGGGTCCAGGTCGCCAACTCAGGTCTCTTAATTTGGCATTTTCTTCCATATTGATGTACTTTTCAGCTCGTTCCTGTACATCACTTAAAGAAACGGGATGTCTTTTAGATATGGATTGCGAGAAGGGTCCTTCTCTAAGTCCATTGACTAGTCCCATTATGACTGCCTCTGTGGGCAGGTCTTGAATCTCCAAACATGCTTTGTTGAATCTTTCCATATAGGTTCGTAAAGATTCTCCGACCTCCTGTTTTATTCCCAGGAGGCTCGGTGCATGTTTCACCTTGTCTTTCTGGATTGAGAACCTCATCAAAAACTTCCTTGAGAGGTCTTCGAAGCTAGTAACCGACCTCGGGGGGAGGCTATCGAACCACTTCATCGCTGCTTTTGATAAAGTGGTCGGGAAGGCCTTGCATCGTGTCGCGTCGGAAGCATCAGCTAGGTACATCCGACTTTTGAAATTGCTCAGATGATGCTTTGGATCCGTAGTTCCGTCGTAGAGGTCCATATCAGGGCTTTTGAAGTTCCTTGGAACTTTAGCCCTCATTATGTCCTCGCTAAAGGGGTCCTCCCCCCCTAATGGTGGCTCTTCCTGTTCGTCACGGGAGTTGCGACTTTTGATAGAGGATTCTAGCTTTAAGAGTTTTCTTTCTAACTCTTTTCGCCGTTCCATCTCCTCTTTTAGGTACTTTTCGGTTTCCTTTTGCCGCTCCCGCTCTTGTTCTAACTGTTCCAGGCGGCTGTGGACTAACCCCATGAGTTCAGTTACATGGGGTGGTCCTCCTTTTTCTGATTCGCGCCCTTCTGAGGAATTTACCTTCGGGTTTTTTACTCCGGAGGTGCCTTCTCTATGCTGATTGTCAATTTCTTGGTGGAGGGCGAGGTCCGCATCGTTATTGCCCGTGTCCAGATTCTCTTGCTCAGAATCTGGCATCGTTATTACTCATGTCCAGATTCTCTTGATCGGAGTCTGTTTCCACATGGCCTTCTTCGTGGGATCTGTCCGCCATCGATGGATGATCTCTCGAGTCCCCGGCAACGACGCCAATGTTACGGTGGGTAACCGGAGATTAATAGAATAGATGGTGTAGGTTGGCCCAATCGTCCGCGGAGGGTGAACTCCGAGTTGGTTTACACGCTGGAGCCTCCTTCCGACTTGTATACGTGGGTGAATGGGGGGTGGTACCTGCAAAGACACTCCGATGCCTAAGTCAGCAAGGGTGTTAGCAGGTCTAGAGAGTATTGGGCTTAGAGATACCTGAGGAGTGTCAGTGTATTTATAGTGGTGAGCCAATAACTACCGTTGGAGTAGTGCCGTATCTTTAGGGTGTTAACCGCCCCATTATCTTGGGGAGGTTAAGATATGGCTTTACGAAGCGGTTAGAGAGATTTTAGGGGCGGTTACCCATTTGAATGAGTGTTTATCTGCCAGCTAATCTCATGCCCGACTTCTTTAGAGCAAGTGCCAGCTAATCTCATATCCGACTTCTTTAGAGTAAGTCGTGGTCGATACCGACCTCTTATGTGAAGGTCGGTATTTGGCTAGGTTTAATCCTTCGGACTAGGCCTTTTATTTAGATCTGGGCCTTTCTCATTGGGTCAGGGTATGAACAAATACTAATTTTTTATTTTTAAATTTAAATTTAACTATTTCAAATATTTACTTCTTTCAAAACCGAAAAAACATAATTAATCCTACGAGAATAATGATATGAGTATCAAATTATATCAAATTGGGTTGTAGAATGCATTGTTTGTCTAATCACTAGAAAATAAAAATATTATTTATATATTAAAAATTAACTATTAAAATTAGTTAATAATATATTATGTATAAAATATATATGTAATTTAATTTATTTTTAATATATATTTATATTTTAATATGTATTTTATACTAATAATTAATTTTAATGTACACTTAACATAGTTGACCGAGAAAAACTACTTGAAGAGTAGTTTGCCTATTCATTCATTGGGCGAATTACATGTAATATCCAGAAAAAAATCGTATAGTAATAAATAATATTGTTTTATTTTTTTTGAAAATAATAATTTTTTTATGATATAAATAATAAATTTTTTTAATTTGTTAAAACAAAACCCTCTTGGCCCACGTCCTAATAGATTTCTTCGCAATTGGACTGATGGCCCACAACCTTGGCCCTTTTAGTTCTTACAACCCCAAGAAATTCAGGATTTATGGTCTATCATTCTATAACTTTTGGAATTCTTTTTGTTCAAAGAAAATTGGACTGCGCATGTATATTAATCAGAAATGAGTCTAATACAAACCTCAGTATCTTGAAATTTGTGTTGAAAAGTTCTTATTTGCTATTAAAAGAATTTTTTATAATTAAGAATGTCTGGAACACAAGAATACTTATATAAGTAATACGGATATTCTCTCATTTCACGTGCTACCTTTCATTCTTGGCTACATTTTAAAAATAACTTGCACACGTAAGCAACTTTTTCAAATGTGTTGAAACATATATTTTCTATTTGGAAAATAAACTCATGAATTGTAGAATTGATTTCCATCCCTCACATGACAGTCCACATTCTGCGCTAATTGGCTTTACCTATATATATATAATCGTCATGGTCTCATGAAATATAGCCAAATTTGTTTGGCAGAATAGGATTCAATTTATCTCATACCCGAAAACAAATAGCTAATCATCTTTGCCCTTCAAATAAATATCTACTACTAATCATGCACGTTTAATCTTATATTTTGTAGTTGAACAAAATTCCAATATAATCACCTTCACACTTTTCGGTTAAAACTGCCTCACAAAGTGTAACACTTTAGTGCGTTGGTGATTGGTGTTGCATAAGAGACAAACAGACTCAAAAATTTGAAAGTACTTGGGTTTGAATTTTCATCTACGCATAAGATTTCACGGTGTCACTCCTTAAAACAGTTAACATGAATGTGTCACTTCCCCCAACAACCAAGCTACTTTTCTTGTCTCAAAAATGGCCTTATAAAAAAAATTCTTTGCTAATAAGGTATTGCATGAACAAAACAAAATCCAACCCTGTTGTTTATTTAAGCAGATAAATAAGCTAACCTCCAAATCGACCCAAAAAAGAAAACAAGAAATAACAACCCCATGTCATGTGAGTGGCATGAATCATGATCCTTAATAAAGATTTGATGAGAGAGAGAGAGGTTGATGATGTGCGTTGAACAGTTGCCCATCTTGAATGCACATTTGGGAATCAGTTGCTGAATTTGTGCCTGAGTTATTGCAATGGCAGGCCCATGAGAAAACGATGTTCCAAACACAGTTCCCATTCCCAAACCCCCAACCCTCTTTGTTTTCTTTTTTAGCTATCCTCATCAATTTCATCATCATACCCCAAAATAGTCCAAGAAATCCTCTTTTATGTAGCGACAAACTTAAACAACCATTCCTTCAACCCAAACTAGAAACACACATCTTTCAAACATAAATAACTCCCCCCCAGCTATCTACATTATTCCACACCCTAAATAATCCTTTCTTTAACTAATTAGCCAAATATTCTCTGTAGAACATTTAATAAATCATTAACAATGAATTAAAATTAAAATGAAATTGAACTATATATATAGAGAGGTAGTAGGGGAAGAGGGGGAAGGGGGGGTCCTCATGTGAGTCAGAAATGAAAATCACGAGAGAAAAGGTTTGATATATGTTAATAAGAGAAGTGACGCAATGGGGTACACAGTCACCAAACTGAAGCAAAGTATCCTTTCTGTTTACCTCGAATGGCTTCTAAGCAAATGTTGGACCACACCTATATTGAGAATCCTCCGCTGGAAATAAAGGCTTGCAGCTTTTTTTTTCTTTTTTTTTTTGGGTTCTAAATTTCTAATAAATATAAAAAGAAACTTTGGTTTCATTCATGTTGTGGCTCCTACTCCAAGGAAGTCAATAAATAACGGAGGCTCTGGGATTGTTGTTGGGGGGTCACTGGCTTCTTCATGATCTCTGTGTTGTTGTTCTGCCATGGATGATAGTGAAGGATCACTGCCTAGCACCTGTGCTACTGTGGTGCTTGAATTTGATGAGAAGCTGTAAAAATTCTTGTTATGGTTGTTGTTTTGATGCTGTTGCACTGATGGCATCATCATCATCATATACTGATGATTAGGATAACGAGTGTAGTAAGCATGATTATTATTATGTGCTTGCTGCTGATTATAATGATGATGATGATTACTTCCATAATAATACTCTCCTCCTACCATCTCTCTACTATTATTATTGCCTCTACCTCCTGCATTAGTTAATTCAACAATCAAAGATTAACTTGGTTGAAGTAGCTAGTGTGAGAGATAGAGCAACAGAAAAAGACACATACCAGAGAAGAAATTGAAGGTGGAAGAAGAAGAGGAAGCAACAGCAGCATAAGGCTTATTATTGGCACCAAAGTCAAGAACACCACCATGAAACGGTAGTGATGAGAAGCCAGCCACAAAACAGTGTGGTGGTGGTGATGATTCTGATGATACATTATTATTATTATTATTATTATTATTGTTATGGTCAATTCTTCTGTAAAAGTTGTTTGATTGTGTGAGCCTTCTTCTCCTATAAGCACTGGATTGTTCCCTATACTTTCTAGCCATAATAACATGCCAATGATTCTTAACAGCGTTATCGGTTCTTCCAGGGAACAACCTTGCAATCATGGCCCATTTGTTGCCATAAATCCTATGAGCCTGCATCAGCCTCTCTTCCTCTTCTTCACTGAAAGCTCTCCTCGTTATTCTCGGGTCAAGCTGGTTGAACCATCTCAGTCTACAACTCTTCCCTTCAATTCACAAAACAACAAACGTCTTCAATAATATTATAATATCATGTTACATATATATCTATCGATACATACACATATATATATATACCTGATCTTCCTTCTAGCTTTTCAGCTATGAGATTCCAGTTCTGAGGGCCATAAAGAGCAACAAGCTCCTTCAGTTTTGAATCTTCTGCTGGTCTCCAGTGACCTCTTGCACAAAGCTTTGACTGTCCGCTACTACTCTCTCCCTCTTTATTATTAGGGTTGTTGTTGTTGTTATTGTTTTCTCCAATAACCCCATTATCTTCGCTGCTATCAGAACCTTTTGTAGTACCCTCCGCAAGATCACTGTTGTGAGTGGGGTGCTCCTCATAGGGGAAGCCCCAGCTGGCTGCGGAGGGGGTGAGAGTGTAGTTGGAGCAAAGAGAAAGAGAAGCCATGTCTTCATAAACCATCCCCATTGAATTACTGGTATTTTGCTGTGATGAGGAAGAGTATATAAAGCTAGATGGGCATGAGTTCATACTAGTGTATAAAGAAGTAGTGATAGAATAATAAGGAAGCACTCAAAGGGTTTTTGACATGACAGGCAGTAGTGAATGAAGAAGAAGGAGAAGAAGAAGGAGAAGGAAAGTAAATTAAACAACTGAAAACAGCAAAAGTAGTTTCCAAGTTTTGGAGGGTTTTTCAAACACATACCCACACGGATTCTTCAGAGTTGTGAAACCATTGGTTCAAGAAAGAGAGGAAGTAGTTAAGAAAAAGAGAAAGAGAGTGAAGGATAGACACAGATGGATGTGTGTGTGATTTTTCTTTTAAAACCAGTTGCTGTCATTATGTTGGTATTTATTCTCTCCCTTTTAACAAATCATCACACAACACAACTTCTCTCTCTTCTCACACGTGTGAGAGTGAGAGTCTCTCTCTCTCTATAAAGAAAGAAAGTAATGTGATGGGGGGCTGCTTCCTGCTAACTTGAGCTTGTGCACCATCAGGGGCACCTTTCTTGTCATGCATCAATATTCAATACTAAATTATTTTAGAAAATTACTAGGCATATTATAGATTAGATTAAATTGAAAAATTAAAGTTATAATTGAGGAGGTAGGGTGGTAGTTGCAAGAGAAGAGGGGAGGTAGGGTAGTAAATGATGGTATGATATGATATGATAGCATTTTTGATGTCTCTGTATCTGTCCAAGTCACAATCAGGATCAGTGTAGCATGCAGCAAGTGTATGTGAATGTGTTTGTGTCATGTTGATGTTTGTATTAACTTAACTGGACGCACTTGTGTGGGTGGAGGGGTTTCTTTAACCTTGGTTTCAGTTGATGAGTTAACCGACTGAAGTCGACCCAACAACTAAACACTTTGGGTAACTAATTACTCCATCCATCTCACTCCTCTTCCTCCCTTCTCTAACTAATTTTAACACCTC
>NC_029774.3:126943358-126995511 GCF_000817695.3 Arachis duranensis
CTATTCACTTCTTTTTATTTTTTTAACCTATATAAAATAATAAAAATATGAGTTTAGTGAATATATAAATTTTATGTCTTCTCATCATATATTCAATACGTAAAATATAAGTTTAATTTTTTGGTGTCCTAATAAAATAATTTATAGTTTTATACATATAATCTCTCAATTACATTCTCTTTTTATAACCATTTACAAAGTAAGTATGAAAAATAGTTATTAATTATTTCAGTAAAATAATGACATATAATTAAATATACGTATAGAATTATTGCTATTAACGATGTGCAAATGTTATTCTTTGAAAAATAAAAACACATAGTAAAGAGAAAAAATATAAAGATATAAACAGTGTTTTCTTTTTTTTTTTTTTAGTAAATAGTTATCTCAATAATATTCTTAATATTAGATTAAATGAAATATGAATAGGTTTTGACGGTAACAAGAAGGCATGATATATACAATTATAGCCTTCAGTAACTGCAATTAATTAAGATAACAGTGAGCTTGAAAGAGCCGTTAAATGTTTAAATAGTTGGGGAGTTGCTAGTTGCTACACTTAGTTGATTGAATTCCTAAATCCTATATATTCATTCCATCGTAGCTGCTTTGTACTGATTTTAGATCTTGGAAGATTATTTTGTCCTTTACTCCTTTTTATGCGCCTTATTGCTTTCATTTTTTCATCGTGGCCAAACAGCATGATAGTAGCAATGTATATATTCCACTTCAATTTCATGGTTTTTATGTACTTGCGGAAATTAAGTCCAAACTTATTGATAAGGCACTGCCACTAATTAATTATCAAACAAAAATTTGGGCAACTGAACTATTATTCCGTGCGTTTTAGAATAACCAAATAAATAAAGACATTCCCCTATACCATGGACTTACGTACAATTACTATAATACCTTGGCTAATTATCCAAACTAGCTTCTTAAGTTTTTATTTGGTCCATTGGTTTTGATTTAATATTTTAATAAAAAACCTTGTTCTGCATTTAGGTATATTTATATATATTAATTCATACTTTTTTAATTAAATAAGTAATTATAAGAATAATTAAATTTATAATAAATAATTAAATTTGTTTATAATAATATTCAAAATATATATTTTTGTAAATGAGTGTTAATTGATTTTTTGTGTGCAACAACAGCAACAACAGATACTAGTTTCTCACATTCTTGTATAACAAATAATTTAATAAGTAACAGTTGTTGGTAAGTTATAAAAATTAGTTAACTTGGAATTAAACAAATAAAAAGTAATGTATACATGAGATAACATTACAAAGAATTAATGTAACATTTTTTTTTTTTTGAGCTGATGTAACATGTTAATATCATAATTCTAAAACGATGGGTGTTTTACATTAAATTAATATATTTCATTCTCAACTTTAGGGAACACGATAAACTTGGCCAAAATATAAATGTACGAGAGATTAGACAGGCTGTGTATAGCTAATTTTCGCACCAAATTAAGTAAATCAAGTAGCTACTAAGCTACTAGTAATTCAGGCAGGCCAGGCTAGATTAGCTATATATGTTATAGTAGTTTAATTAATTAATTTAGGCATTTAATTACTAGTACATGAATCAGTTGCAAAATATATATATATAAATATATTCAGTGATTGTAAAGACTTGGATAATTAAATAGTGATGAGAAATGAACGTCAAAAACGTCTTATTAGTATGTTGCATTGCATCACCATTTTCCAAAAGTCAGCTGCCAGGCCTACATATAATTAATGAATCTGATCAGCAAAGTAAGAATTCCAAGGAAGACATCTGCACATTCTAAATTTCTAACCTAACTGAATCGCAAGAACCCCAATCCAGCAAGAAATTTGAAAACAAGATGTTGAACAAGAGGGTAAAGGGCATGTTCCTATGTATATGTGTATACTTCCTATCTTGGTCTCTCATTATTACTAATTAATTCATATAAAGTTATTGTGTAATGCTTTTACATCTTTTAAATAAGGGAAAAAAAATAAAACAAACTGTGGAGTTAATATCTTTTCATTTTTGTCTCTGATGAAGGTTGGGAAAACCCAATTGCAGACGTTTCATTTATTTCTGTCACAGTGACACAGGAATGTACGGCACATCAATATCTGTTACGTGAAATCAGTACACAACTGCTCACTTAATAATAATATAAACATCATATAATTCAATTTTTAATATTTTCCCTTCATTATTCAGACTGGTTAATTAGTAATATTTATTAATCTATCTTTTTATTTTATTCAATGTGTTTAATAATTAATGATAAATATGAAATTAATTATGAGTAAAAAAATAAAATTAATCAAAGTACTAGATATTTTAAAATTAAGTATTAGGAACAGGAAATTTTTTATTTTATTTTTTAAATTAGACAACACAAAAAGAAAGAGTGCTGTCAGTTAATTAATTATTAGTATTTATTTGAATTTGAATTTAAAATTTAATTTTAAAATATATTTTTTATATACAACATTATATTAACTCACAGTTTAGGATGATATAGCGACGATTCTGAAGCTCTCACTAAATTAGGACATACTATATGTCCAAAATAATAATAATAATAATAAATATTTTTCATAATTCATACTCCTTCGATCTTTTATTTCTAAGAATATCGTTAAGATTACTACTTATTATTATTAGTTAGTAAAAAATTAAAGTTTTTCTTATTAAATGAATTATAAATAGAGAGAAAATTGTAAGAATTGAATTCATTTTATGAGATGTTGTGTAACTAGTATTGATTGTTAAGGTAGTTAGAATTGAGAATTATGCAAATAAGCAACTAGTATGTATGTATAGTATTGAGAATTGAGAAATGAGAAGAGAATGGGAAGAGACAAAAATGGAGTATTAGGTGAGGGATTACAATGGGTGGATGGGTTTGGGAGGGTCCTAGCCATAGGCAAGGTTGCATTATTCATTCTGCCACCACTTTACACAACAAGTCGATCAAGAGTTGATGAAAGATTGATGGAGATATACGTAGTGGGAGGTTATAGTACTGTTTTATGCTATTATTAGTAAGTTGCATATATGTTCATGTGAGCAAGATTTGTGTGATTTTGTTTCGTTCATGAAATCATCGCTCTCTCTTTCTTACATTGGGAACCTGCGAGACCAACATATATCCTACTAGGATTGCACTATTTCTTTTAGCTTCCTGTTTTTGGATTGCATTCTGACGTAAACCCCATAAATGAAAGATTAGGACGTGTGATGAATTCCCCCTTTCTAATTGCACCTTCAACAATTTATTCTTATCAAATAACTACTTTATAGTGTAAACATTTAATTTAAACAATATGTACCCGAAAGAGTAGTATACTACTGTAATTGAAGAAGGAAGTTTATATATATGATTCCAAGGAAGATGAGATGGATTAGTTAGAAATTAAGGACAATAATGTTTTTTGGGGCAGTTGGGGAGACAAGTGATTAAACCTTTCCAAATCCCAAAGGACCCTTATGTTATTCATATATTCTCATTCTCATATAAATAAAGACAAAAGGGGTTACTTGGTTTCCAACTTGTGAGACCAAACGGAAAGAGATTGAACCATCATCAATACGTGTGTAGTATGTGGTGGATTGACAGCTGAAATTTTTGCAGCACCTTGCAGTAAGCGTGGGGATCCCTAGAATATACTATTATTTTTGAATTTCTTCAAAATTCAATCATATTAATAAAAAGAGAGAAAAATTAAGATGAGATATTATAAATAAGTCAAGTCTGGAGGGAGTTCTTTTTAAGAATATGCCTACTCAACAAATTTTTTTTTTTTTTTGAAAACATAGATCATCAATAAAGTTACAAGAAAATCAAAGAATTTTTAAAATAGTTAAAATTAAATGATGTAAGACTTGTTGTCAGGTATTCTGCCACGTATTAAGATTTGTAAGGGGTTTACACCATTTTCTCAATGTCACTTATCAGGTAAACATTTTCGTAATTTCGTTTAACTCAAAGTAAATGATTATCTTCACATTTAAAATACAACCAATTCACTTCTATTAAATTAGTTCACATCTAAAGGAATGATTTCATTTCATTAATGAGATCCATTTGGTACGCTCTTTTTCTTACCAAATTTGAATCTTATTAGACTCTAATTAGTAATAATCATGCTTTAAAAATACATAATATTATTTTTATTTTTAATTCTTAATATTTTTCAAAAGATTTTAAATTATTTTTAGCATTTAATTTATATGATTTTTGTATTTATTATTTAATATTTTAAAATACAAATAATTTTATCATTATCTTCAAATTATTAATTTTTATTCTTATTATACACTCTCTTATACTCACTGTTATCTTTAAGTTTCTTCCCAAACATCCTCTACTCACACCTCTCCCACTCGTTGAAATTATGTTGATACTTTTATAAACTTGAGATATTTTAATTTTCATAAGTTTAGAAATAATCTAACCTAAATTTAGGCGGGTCCTAGTCCTACTGATCGTATATATTCCTCTCCCACCATACAAATCTTTCTGTTTTTACCTATGCTCAAACAAATCAAACACACTGCACAGATGGTTGGATTTTCATTTGATTTAGGGTAAATACGAAAAACAATAAAAAAAATTAGTAATTAATTAATTAATTAAATTTTAAAATTTTGAAATATATTAGTTAATTTAATTTTTGTTGTCATCCCATTAACAAGACGGTTTTAATTTAATGATTTGATAAAAACGTTTTTGAATTTTTTCCCTATCCTCTAGTAGGAAGCAGAGAGTGTCCTTATTATAGAGTTGTTTGCACATGCAGTGCTGAGCCATGGTCTGCATTGTCATGGGCCTACTCAAAAACCATTATTGTCACTTAACTGCTTCCAACCTACTTAGGATCCCCTCTATTGTCCCATGGTCCCTTTGTCCTTGCTTTGCTTTGTATCCGGTAGAGCACTCTACCCTCCCATCCATGCCCCCCTTCTTTCATTCATAACTCAATAGTGCAACACTACAAATTTTTAACCAAATAGTACTTACTAGTAACCCTGATCGATCAGTCTCTATCTACCAAATTCATTTTTCTTTTTATTTATGCAATCATCTTAAAAAAAAAAGATTAAATAAATAGATAACAAAGTTCAGTTTGTTAGTTATGCTGATCCTGTGTATTGAATTATTCACATCATCAGGACAATAATACAGCATTTTTATTCACCCCAGATAAACCCCCTTGGACAGGTACAATTATTATTTCCTTTGGAAAAAAAAAAACACTCAGCAACTACCAAAATTCTTGAGTGGATGGCAAATTCGTTATTCAAAAATACTATCCGCACACTAAAATCAGTCACTATGTATTTATATATAAATATATGTAATTTAATTTATATTTTTAATATTTATTTTATACTGATAATTAATTTTAATATACACTTAATATAATCATCTATTATTATACAATAGCATTATTATTCATTTTGTTGTAGTTAGTCCTGGTTTGTTAAAGTTGTTAAGTCTAGTTACTATTAGCACGTCATGCGTGAAGAATAAATGTTTACAATGAAAATTTCCATTAATTGTTCCAATTTAATGAATTAAATGAAGTTACAAAATTTTCTTACATATATACATAGGCAATGACCAAACTAATAATTAATGATGACCAGACTTTTTGTACTACATACAAAGATAGATTACTGTGGTTTTTGTTTTTTTTGGGGGGGGGGGGGAAAACCAAATATTTGTTGACCTTGAGAGGCTAGTAGGTGGCAAAATTGGGAACATGTCTTGAATTTGTGTAAACATAATAACATGTATGAAGAGAGAGAATAGAGATTTTGATAGTGAGCGTTGCTTGTAGAGAAGGAATAATGCATGGAAGTAGGGCATATATTAGTAGTAGAATAGGGAACACAACACAAAAGTACAGGGAGTGGTGAGAGATATTGATGTGGGTTTTGAGTGTGTGTTGGAGTGAACATACAAAAACACAAATTGAGAAACATGCTTTGTGGAAATGCATGACCCAACCAAGAAAGAAAGAAAGAAGACGGTGTCAACTAAAAGGGCCAGATGGAAGCCAGAAGGGCATAAATGAAAATCAGAACCTTGGGGCAATGGGCCCACAATATTGATGGTACGCTTGATCCATAAGATTCTGTTGGGGCTGTTCCCTTCCAAGTACAATTTCTTTTCTCCAATCACTCTAAATTATTAAGGATCAGAATATATAATAATTATTTTTAGACATTATTTTAATGAAAAAAATCAAATCATAAATTTTTACGGCAAATTAGTGTAGTTATTATTACACACTTGTCTATAATGAATTTTATATTATTAACTATAAATGAGTTAGATATCCAGGGTTTATGAAGTCAGTTAAGTTCGTCTTGACTGAGGAAGCACACAATTGTGTGTCCATATTATAATAAACTAAGGTTTAATTTATTAACATTTCATTCTAATGATTTTGTTTTAACTTTTTTTTAAGTAGTTTGTTGAAGTTCTTGAAGCATTTCTTACTTTTAAATTCGTCATCTGAAAATTCATTATGAAATGTTGAATCCGTATATTTTTTTTTTTGAATGAAAAACACATCTCTTAATTAACCACTTCCTTCTAGTAGTTCTAAATTCACATTCACTGAACCATTAAAAAAATATAGTGATTTGGCTCTAGTTGAGAGAAAAAAAAATGAAGAGAGTGAGAGAAATATATATATGGTAATATTAGAAAATTATTAAAATTTATTATTTTTGACTAACAGTTAATCAATAATATTTAAAATATGAACTAAAAATATATTATTAGATTATTAGACTAAAAAAATTAGACTAATAATTAAAAATATTTATCAAAAATAATAAATTCTACTTATTTTTAAACTTTTTTCATATATATATATATATATAGAGAGAGAGAGAGAGAGAGAGATAAATGCGTACATATTGTTAACTAACTTGCTAATTAAGCAGTTCAACTAACTAACAGATTGATAACGAACTAACTAACTCCTATTAACTTATTGGTTCAGCTACTGCTACTTATTATTTCAGCAATTGGTATTAGGATTATGTTGTTTGAGATTAAGTAGTATCTACTAATTGATAATTCAACGTGAAATTTTAAAAATTGAAACGATCCGCATTTAAAAGGATTAACATTTTTTTTTATCTTGAATAGCCGACGAGTTCTCCTCCCTTTGATCTAAATATAAAAACTGTTAGTGAAGAGGCATCTCATCTTCTCTGGCTTACATAATAATTAAACTCGAAACTTCTCTAATAGAGTTTTGGTTTATCTGAACTTTGTTATCCGAAAAAAAAATTATAATTTAAGAAAATTATTGTTGATTTATTTATTTTTAAAATCTGAATACTTAAATAATGTTCAATTCTAGCTCTCATAAACAAGTATAGAGATGACAATTAATAATTAAGTTTCTTCATTAATCTTCGTTAAACAATAATGTTAACACACATTCTCACACATAGTTTATTATTAATTACTAGATTTATGGATGAAATGCCTATGGTTTTGTGAGCATGTATAATTTATACAACAATTATAGTTGAGTATGAAATGCTAGCTAAAAAATTCTTTATGAAGATTAGGGATGGAAAAATTTTCTGAGATGCGAAAATTTTTGCAGGAATAACTCTGAATAGGGATCCAACAGTAAATTTTTTTTTACAGGGATGAAGACGAGGGATAAAATTCTCTCGAAATAGGTGCGGGGACTCGAGTGAGATCCCCACCCTATCTCCGCTAATCCCCGAAACCCAAAACATATATATATATATATATATATATAGAAACCCAAAACTCTTATTCCTCATTTGCATAACATTTCCTCAATTTAGAGATCCCTTACGCTATCCATACTCTATACTCCATCTAACCTCTCTGCAACCACCCCCTTGCCACTCTCCCTTCTCACCGCATCGTCACACCTCACCGTGCCATCACCCTCACCGCGTCATGCTTTTTATTTGCGGCGTTCCGTTCCGTAACTCTGTCGTCATGTCTATTTTTTTCTCTGTTATCGCGTCTCCCACCTCGTCTACTGCTCTGCCCTCTGGCTCGCCGTTACGTCCTCCACTGCGTCATTTCGAAAAAAGTTACAATCTTGTTATTTTTGTGTAAGATTGATATTTGCAACTCTATTCATATGAAAATTAATAATTAGTTAGAACTATCAGTAGATAGAGAATGGGGTCTCCACGGAAAATGAGGCCATGTGGAGAATAAGGATGGAGAACAATATTCTCCCACAGCGAAAAACAGAAATGAAGACGGAAGGCATCTCCTACCCCGCGCTGTCCCATTAACATCCCTAATGAGGATGTTGAAACCAATGTTATAAACCTGAACCAGATTAGTCAATTTAACTAAAAAATAAACGATCCAGACTTCTATCCAATTGATTTTATATTCTAATTGTTTGAGTTTGAAGATCGATTAAATCCAAAAATTGGGTCAGAATCGGTGTGAAGTGTGTTTACAATTAATCATTGACGCACGAATTTGGAAAACTTAATAAAAATAAACATCTCATTTAACATTTGAGAAAGTTTAGGGACCAACACTTTTATTAAAATCTGGCCAACAGTTAACCATCAAAAGAAAAGTGAGTAATTCCACACCATTAAAAATACTGATGATGACTAATTGATGGCTATAAATCACAAAATCTGCTGGCCCCTAATACTCCTCTTAACAATTTTCATGATAATTAATGTT
The DNA here is from genome assembly GCF_000817695.3 of Arachis duranensis. Lineage (NCBI taxonomy): Eukaryota > Viridiplantae > Streptophyta > Magnoliopsida > Fabales > Fabaceae > Arachis > Arachis duranensis. Next base: position 126,952,093 of record NC_029774.3, read on the forward strand.
GGATGTGTAGATTTTTTGGTGCTTAAAGTGAGATATCATGACTTAGAAATGGCGTATTAATTTTTACTTAATCATGCGAGATACAAATACAGTAGTGAACACTATAACAAAAATGGCATTGAGATGCATTCACAGCATGTAGAACTTTTAGTGTCTTGAAAGGAATTTGAGATAAGTATTCAAAAGAATAGTCCTGTGACTCCTTGATCCCTTAGGTAGCGTTTGTTTTCAGGTACTGAGACAGAGACTGAGAGACTGAGACTCAGTATTGTGTTTGTTAGTTCAGAAACTGGTACTAAAATTTCTGTCTCTGTCTCCAAAATTTCAGTATTTCAGTACCTCCAAAAAGTAGGGACACAGGGGACTGAAATTTTTAGAGATGGAAACTGAAACTTTAATAACATTTTATACCATAAATACTTTCATTTCAATTAATTAATTCCAATTTTACCCTTTGTGCAAATTAAATTAGAGTTTTATTCTTGTTTCAATTCCTGTCTCCCATTTTGCACCAAACAGAATATTGAGATTTGTTTCAATCCCTGTCTCTCAGTTTTTGTCTCTCAGTCTCAGTCTTTCTGTCTCTGTCTCTCCACCAAACGCTACCTTAGGACTTTGTTTTTCTTTGTTGCTTAATTATTTTAAATTTTCGGTAAAAAAAAAAGGACTTACAATCATTAAGCCAAACTACTTTTTATCAGGTGTGATTTTTTTTTAATATATAACACATACGAAGTTAAATTATATTTTTAAAATTATATTTATTAATTATAATTTAAACAATTCAATTCATGATCCAACAATTAAATCATTTACATAGTAATTTAACATTTTGATGATTGATTATTGATTCAGATCCGAGAACTTGGGGGAAACATACATTTCCCAAAACACCATAAGTGGTCTTTGAATTTCTTTTATTTCTCTCCTTTATTTATTTATTTATTTTTGTGTGTCATTAAGTTGAAATTCTTTTAAATATAAAGCATATTATTCTACTAATAAGCCTTGGGCAAAATATGCTCAAATTTCGTGCAAGTATAGACTACAGAATTCAGAGAAAAGATTGATTCTTTGCACTTTGCAAGGTAACTGGCTAACTGCACTGGACAGCAGAGTCTTAAATATGAAAGCCTGTGTCTATTACTCCTGCTTTAGCCATGTAAAACGGTAAAAGAACCGTACAACTTACACAAATATATAGGAAGATGTAGAGTATTCAAATTATAGTTTAATTTAAAAAACAGTTAAAAAAAATTACACCACGAACACCCTAGAGTCACAGTGTTTAGAACTTAAAAGAGTCAAACTTGTTGGACTGTATGTACTCCAAGGCTATAAAGACTAGAGCATAGGTAGGGATAATGTAACAGCTAAATAAACCATGCCCTTAGGCCATGCCACGGGTGGTGAAATTTTTAAATTATTTTCTTTACATCACTCTTACATCATTTCATCTAAGTAGAAAAAAAACCGGTGAAAAAAAAAATCTCTTTCTTTAATTATTTTCCACTGGGATTAATTTTGGAGGGGGGAGATTGGGAAATGAATGTGACGAGGGAGTAAAAAGCAAAAAATAAAATAAATTTTCACATCTTAATAATCATGGGTGAGGACAGGCACATACAGAAGAGTGTAAATGCGTATATATAATAATATCCAATCCTGATGACTAGAAAGAAATTAATTATTGCAAATAAAGAGAAGATATTTCATTTTGGACAGTAGAAATCATTTTGTTCAACATGGTCTAGTCAGCTCTGTGGACCAAATGCATTAACCACAAAGAGTTGTTTGCATTTAGGAATAGTGACAATATATAGTATTCTAAGAACAAAATATAAATGGTGCTACCAATCTAACTTCTTACATAAAGCTGCAGGAATATTTACTGTGATGAGCCAACAGTCTCGGAAAGGCAGCAATTCAAAGGAGAAATTATGAAGGTTAATTCCATATCCTTGTCTCCTTTTTTTAATTATTTTTGAAAATTGTTTAAAATTAAATAGGTCTATAAAAAATATATATGACATCAAAATTTAATAAAGTGAAGAAATGTTTAGAAATTTATTTAACACGACTAATATCACTTATATCTAAAGTAAATTAGACGACCTTATATAAGATTTTTAATTCTTCACCACTAAAACTAGTCTTTAAACTTTAAAGTATAATTTTTATAAGATTATTTTATACTTGATGTTAGATAACTAACTTTCTCATTTATGATAGCTAGCTTTTGGCTTGGCTAACTAACGTAAAAAAAAATAACATAAAGTTAAACTTTTAAAAAAGAATGTGATAATATATTTAATATTTTAAGAATTAAAATAAGTGCGATACAAATCTTTGACTGAAAACATTACATACATATTACAATTTTTAAGGTTATATAATAATTTTCCATAAGAAGCATTGCAGAGGCATGCATGTGAATTGTAACAAATAGATAACATAGAAAGGACAATTTACAAACCCAAATGGTCAATTCAAACATGGGGCAGCCAGAATATGAAAATCTAGAGCTGAGATTGCAGTGTGTGAGTGCATCATCATGGGTGATGAGAACGAATTTAAATAATAATAATAAAATAATATTTTTTATGTTAATATATAATTAATTTTTTATAAAATTTTTAAAATAACAAATATTAAAAACAAAAATAAAAAATATTTTGGCAAACCAGAAATTTGAATATTCTATTCCTTTACTAGGTTTCATAATTACGTATACATTTACTGGTGTATGTTACTGACTTTTCGTGAGTAATTGTATTTATCCCAAAAAAGGGATGAAATATAAAAAGGTTATGATGCCACATATAGTTAGATATAACAATACTTTGGTCAATTCTACAGTGCATATTATTTAATTTTTAATTATTTTATTTTATTTTTATAACAATTTTTAAATATTTAAAAATTATTTATTTATATATTTTTTAAATAAAATATTAATTTCTTAATTTTTTTTAAACAAATTAAGCGATACTTTTTAGAGTGTCATAACTCATAACACATACATTAATTACTACTGATGAATGATATATAAAAAAAAGAAAAATAAAATAAAAGAAGGAGGACAGAAAAGTAGATGACCTCATTGTTGGAGATTGAATTCCAATTCCAATATATGGTTGGTCTCAGTTTCCCATGGATGGATGTGAACAAGTCGTAAGAAATGGTTGTTTTGAGAGGCACAGTGAAAGGGTTGTTTGATGCTTAAATATGCTTTTTACACAAATTTGGACTCTTTCTCTGTCTCACACTGTCGTCTCTCTCTGACTCAATAGTGGTACTGTGTACCAAAATGCATGAAACATCAGAAGAAAGAAAAAGATACATAACAAGCATAGCAAATGCCATATTGTGTATCTCATCATCAGGGACTTGCATTCTGTGTTTTCTATACAGTCTTTGTAAGTGCTGAGAAGTTATGTAACTGCATGGGATGACCACACACACACCAACACACAAACGACACCTCCTTTCATTTTCTATCACATTTCTTTTATTTTCTCATATTTTTCACAAAATTAATCTTTTTTTTTTTTTTCATTTCAGCTTTAACTACAACATGCAATGCTAGGATTTATCTGTGCAGCTTCATATTTTCAATTAAATCTTGTAATAATTTAATTACGAAAACATACAATGCATAAATATAGAGTTAACGAATGATTTAATGAATTTGAAAAAGGTTAAGAGTGTGGGTAAAGTAAACTAGTGTATTCGCATAGTTATGTTATTATGTTGTTAGTAGTGACTTATTAAGTAGTCATTATTATTATTTAGTTGGATATAGTATGTTGACGTGTCAATTGTTGTATTTAATACAAAAGTTAAGTGAAGTTTACTATCAATCATTTCATCACATGTATTCTAAAAACAGAAATGCATTTCTAGATAATTAAGTATTTTTATTTTAACTAAATTTAATAAAGTCAAATTTATATTAGTGCAATTATATTATTATTATTGTTTTTGTTCTTTTTTTCGATCTCTATTTTCATTATTATCTCATAATTATTGTTATTATTACCATATCTTCTTTTATCATTATTTCTTTTTCTTTCTTCCTCTTTTTATTATTTTATTATCATCATCACTTTATCACTATTATCATCTTTTTCTTCTTTTAATTCAGTATCATATAATTAATTTAACAATAATAAAAGTGACACAGCAAAAATTTATAGTTAATGACACAAAATTTGTTAAAAATAACATCAAAATTTTTTATAAATAATACAAAAAATCTTTAAAGAACTATAGATTCAAAATCTTAACTCACTCAACTAACAAAATATATTTAAAAAAATACAATATTACAAATAATAAAAAAATAGTTAAACCTCTTATATATAAGTTCAATATTACTCAATTAAGTCAATGATAAGAAAAATTGGTTAAGGAATTTTATTTGTGACGATTAAGAAATTTCGATATCAAAATTAAAAAACTTCATATGTCACAGTTAAAAAATTTTAGTTATTTTTTTAATAAATTTTACAAAATTTAAAACTCTCATTTCTTTTTCTCTTCTTCATCATCATCTTCTTTTTTTCTTATTTCACATTCTCATAATTCTTTTTAATAAAAACTTGTGTTATGAGTTAAAAAATTTTGGTGTCAAAATTATTAAGAAACTTTATGTGTCATAATTAAAATTTTTTAATGTTATTTCTAATAAATTCTGCACAATTCAAAACTCTCTTTTCTCATCTTCTTTCACATTATCATCATTTTTTTTATTTCACCATCTTAATAAGAACCTGAGTCACGATTAAAAAATTTCGATGTTACTTTTATAGATAAATTCTGCATAATTTAAAATTGTTCATCCTCCTCAGCTTCTCTGTTTATTCATCATCATTTTTTTTATCTTTTTCTTATTGTTTTATCTTTTTAATGAGAATAAAAATAAGAAAAAGAGAATAAAAAAGAGAATAAAAAAGAGAAAATAAAAATATTGTAATAACCAAAAAGAAAAGGAGGAGGATCGGAGAAAAAATAAAAAAACCACAGCAAACAGCAGCAATAACAGAAAAGCAACGATAAAGAAAAAACACTCAAAGAAAAAAAAAAGAAATACAAAGAAAAAAATGTGTAATTCACATATACGTTACATAAATGAATTTATTAAATTTAAACTAATTTAGTTAGACTTTGTTGATAAGACCCTTGAATGTGTAATGAAATCCTTCTAAAAACTAGTCACCAATTTGTTCTTCTATATAATAGAGGGTACCTGTTATATTCCTCCAATGTTCTTTCATATTTTGAATTAAAATATTAATCTTTCAAAAACTATAATAGTTAACATATAATTAGACATAATAAAAACATGCTCATTTTATTATCAATTTTTACCGAACATTTGTTTGTTATTTTTCATGTAGGCAAATTCTATTTTCCAGTCTTTATTATATATGCCTCCAACAATCATTGAGAAAGACAATTCATGGAGGACGGTTTCTTGGTTGAATAGTGATACGGCGTTGGAAGGTGGAAGTGGTGGTGATTGTTGCATCAGATGAGGCAGAATATGTCGGAGTGAGTCAAAGGAGAGGTTGGAAGAGCTCATGAATAATGCTTACTTGACCATGGAGGTTAATTAGATCAGAAGACCTCACAAAGACTCACATAACTGTTATCTTATTTTTGAAGAAAATCAACTTAATGACTATGACGACATAGACAAAGATAAAATATTTTGTTATAAATTATGATAAAGATATAAAACAGGTGATTATAATTTCACCTAAATCATAATCTCTAATGAGATATAAAAAAATATCAAACATTCAAATTAACCTAAGTATTAAATACACCAAAATTAAAATACCTATCATATCGTACTCAACCAAATGATATATATTCTTAAACAAGTACAAATACTCTTCACAGTACAAAAAGAAAATACAAAAGTTGAAATCTACAAAATTAAATTCTAAAGCTTGATTAACTACATTGTGGAGTTATACATGTAAATCACCAAACTCTTAGTTTTTATATAAGCAACTAATGTGAAAGTTGCCACCACATATTTATGTGAACACACAAGTTGAATTCACACAAACTTCTAATTTAAATGCAGTCAAGCCACTAATCATCATCATGCATGTATATGAACACATGAGTTGCAGTTATAACGATTCTCTAGTTTGAATATACCTAAGTCATTAACTATATATATTGTAATATAACATCTTGCATTCATAGTCAAAGCCATCGTGCATATTCAAATTCTTTAACTATTTTATTAAACTTTGAACAACTTTGACAAATAATCTTTTTTTTTTTTTTACCAATTGTATATAGCCATAGTTTGATCACCATAAACCTAAATTGGTTTCGATTTTCTCACAATATGGATTATGTTGTTTTCATAATGTAATTTTATAGGAAAAGAAAAGTTTATTGTCTAGGTTGAAAATAGTTAAATTTTATATTTTTACTATTTTATATTTATTTCATATGATTAGTTGTTTATATTCATTATTAAAAAAATTATATAAACTGATTCGATTTGACAAAAACTCTAAATAGTTAAAATTTTCAACCGATACAATTTTTTTCTTTTTATTTTTCTAGATTCAAATTGAATATATATATTAATTTGTTTATATATTTATTATATGATATTTATATATTATTCTTTAAAGATAAAACATAAAGAAACTGCACTCTCTCTCTTCCCTTTATTCTTGTCCAGAGCCCTGAGAGGCTGAGACAATAACTAGAACAAGTGATCGTACTAGTCCACGTGCGTAGACCCCTAATGTGCTGTTCAAAAGAAACAGCAGACCCAACGGTTCAAGCTCCTTCTGCCACCGTACCACAGAAAACATATTCTTCTCTTTATTATTATTATTATTATTAGGTGCATATTATGAAGAATATTGAGAAAACAATTTTCAATTTGGCTGGTAATTTATTTATTTATTTATTTATTTTGGTATTAAGAGTGAATACCATGCTTTGTTTTGGATCAATACATGGAGTCCATTAAAACTCAATTCAGAAAAACACTACATTATGTTTGTTGGGTCGAGAATTTGTTTGGTAAGATCTTGCTTTTTAGAGTTGTTCGTATGATTTATTTCGATTGTTTTACAAAGTACAATTAATGGGTTGTCTGCTGTTGAGTATTTTTGGGTCAATTGTTGCTGAAATTGAGAAGCAAAAGCAGATTATTATCCTAATGGGCCTAATCACGGGCCTATAAAAAAGGAGGGAAGATGATCCAAAAGCAAAGGAGCGAAGAAAACTGAAAAAGTATGACGGAATAAAAGGCCAGGAAAAAAAAAAAAAGAAAAGTATAATTGTTGAGGACATGAATAAGTAATCTCTTTTACCAAAAACAAAAGAATAAGTTCTCTCTTATAAGGAGGATAAATTATATTTGTTTGTTTTTAAAATTTGTCAATGAATTTTATTTTATTTTAATTCTTAAATTTTCTATTTGTATTAAATATATTCACAATAACTGAATTTTTAGAAAATTTAGGACCAATCAAATAATAATACATGACAATTATATCTAATTTGTTTGTATTGAAGGTTATTCCTATAAAATTTTTATTAAATTAGTCTTAAATTTTTTAAAAAATTAGCCGTCATTGATATATTTGATATAATTAAAAAATTTTTGGGATAAAATTGAAATAAAAATAAAATGTAGGAGTGTTTTTAAATTTTTTTACAAATTTTAAAGACAAAAAATATATTGTACCGCTTATAAAAATTTCATATAATCTTATCATAAATGAGAATTCTATAACCAATTTGGTTGATTGAGTTATTTCTAGTTTCTTGGCTGCTTAAATAAATATTGGGTGTCCAAAATTCTTTTTCAATTTTACCCTTTTTCAATATTACCCATTAGATGTCAATTATTCTATGTCAAAAAATTTCCACTCTCTCATCTTCTTTCTTCTCACATACATTCATGTTCTCTCTATCTTATTAATTCATATTCACAGAATTTCTATCATTATCTTTTACCTCAATTATTATGTATCATCTCAGATTACTGTTATTGCATAATAAAAAAATTTTTCGTATTGGATGTAAATTATTGTTGCAGATTTTTTTATTTGGATATATTTCTAAAAAATAAAATTAAAATAGTTCAATAAGGACAATTTTTTTAAAAATAAATTTACAAATAATAATTTTTCTCTTCAAATTGTTATCCTACTCTTTTAATATACTCTAAATACCTACACAATATATAATGTTGTCTAAATTTAAGTTTCAATATTACCCGAGAAAAATTTATTATTAAAAAAAATGTCTCCGTACATCCGGCAGTGACATGGAATAAAAAAACTTCCACACATTTTTTACAGCAACTCTATCAAAAAAATTTTATTGGAAGTTAATTATTCATGCAGATTATTTTTATTGTGAATATACTTTTAAAAGAATAAAAGTAAAATAGTTTAACAGAACAATATTTTTTTAAAAAAAGTTACACATAATAATTTTTGTACCAATATATTAGAATTTATTTTATATATAATATTCATTCATCTAAATTCATTCATAGAATACCTTATAAAAATTATATTTAAGTAATTTTTTTATTTTATAACCATTTCATATTTTGAGGTTCAAAATTTTATATTTTTATTTTTATTTCAGGTTTATTTTTATGTTTATTTGAGCTCTATTAATAAAAAAGTATTAACATTAGTTTTAATGTTTAACTTTTATAGGATAAATAAAAAAGAATTGAAAAACTATTTATTATAAAAGAAGTTAAATCTATTTATTGACTATAGGAATATATATAATTCACTATTGAATGAATAAAAATAAATATATGTTTATTTAATTTTTTAAATTTTACATTAATTATTAAAATTATGATATAATAGATGTATTCCTATAAAAAATGAAAATGACTTGGTAACTATTTTTTTTTTGTTGAAAGAAAACATGACTTAATAACTATAAAGTCTAATTTAAACAACTATAGATAAGTAAAATAAGTAATAAAAAATAGATAAAATTTAAATTTTTTATTATTTGGTACAAAAATAAATATAATAAAATAAATCATTGTTCTCATATATAATGACATAAAATTTAACATTATCCTTCTCTAGAACCATCTATTTTTTTAGTTTTTATTCTTATTTTTGTACTTTATTTTAATTTTATTAAACCAAAAAGTATTAATGTCGTTTAACTTTAATTTTTAACTTTTATCATAATAAAAATATGTGAATTTATATGCATTAGATAATAAAATATTACTCATAATAAAAAAAGTTAAATTTATTCATTCGTTATATTTATAGGAGTATAGATGATTCACATAAGAGTTACGAGACTTTTTCTTTTTGAAATTTATTTTTAAATTAGTATTCATTCTTGAGTATAATAATCATGAACTAATATATGATGGTAACTAAATGTGATTGAAGAAAAGATAGAAAGAGAATAAAAAATGGAGGAAGAAAGAAAGAACAAACTAATATAAGAGTGCTGGTGAAATAAATAAATTTATAAAATATTTATAAATTTTTATCTTCATTGTTAGTATTATACCTAAATTAATTTAAATTCACTTATTCTATATATTAAAAAAATTAAATAACTTATAAGTTTTTTTATTTTTCATTTTATTATTCTATATAAAATTTTTAAATGCTTGATATCTTAATTTTTTTTTAAATGATAAAATATGACTTAATAAGTAAGTATGAAAAATAAGTATTTATATAATAGTTATATATCTAGATATCTAAATCAAACAAAAATATAATTTTTTAAACAAATTTTTAACAATTAAAAAATTAACACAATGTATATGTATGAATCAAAGTGATAAACAAAAATGAGAGATGTGATAATGATATGATGGTAATAGATTGCGATTGAGGTTAATAGAAGAAGAAAACAAGGAAGGATAATAAAACAAGGAAACATAATAGTGACAGGAGACAATAATAATTATACATGTAAAAAAATAATAAAAAAAATAATAGTACATAGTATGATAAAATAATATAATCAAAATAAAAATTAATAATTTTGAAATAATAATAAAATTCAAGATAATTAAAGATGTTTAATATAAGATTAAAAAAATAATTTTTTATTTATTAGAAGCTGAACAGCCACGGAAGTACTTGTTGAGCCGCTAGTTATATATAACGAAGACTGTAGTAACTAACTATATTGGTGATTTTGATATTTTACTCGTATTTTGTTTTTTTTTTAATAAAAAGACTACAAATTTAAAAACTTGTGATTTTAAGTAATTTTACATAGTGTATTATTTCACATATAAACTATGAAAGTACAGACATTTTGGTAAATTATTGTATTTGTATGTCGGACATATTTTAGACATAATATCTTTTGATATTCTTTTGATATGTGTGTCTGATGTATTCAATTGTGTTTTAATAAAAAGTAAAAAATTTTTCTTCGAATACGTTTAGACACACTTAAATACCATCACGTATTAGTGTGTCCAATCTTAATATGTATTCTTGAAATAAATTTAAAAATAGTATATTATTATTTGGACTTTGTTAGGTAGACAATGATTTTTGTGAATAATATGAACAATTGGCTATAAAATTAGCCCAATGAAATAAAAACATACTACACTTCCAAATTACTCACCTAAATTTTATATCAATTGTTCATATTGTTTAGTATTTTCATTATCTACCTATGCTTTTTCTTATATTTATTAACATAAAAATTATTTTAAATATTTTATATAATTAAAATAAGACATTAAAAATAATTAAAAAATTAATTTATATTTTAATATCAATAAAATATTAAAATATCATTACGATTTATTTAAAAATATTTTATATTTTATATATATACGTGCTCCTATATTTTAAAAATTTTAAATTTCGTATGTTAGCGCGTCTTGTATCATATTCTATGTCCGTGTCAACGTACGTGCATCATTGCATATAAACAATGCTATAAATTATTAAAATAGTTGATAGACATATTAATAAAAAATTTATATATTTAATGATAATTAAACGATGAGTTTTGTTAAAGGGTAGTATGGTTGGTAACGAAAAAACAAGATGCAGATATGGTATTAGTATGGTGTTGGAAATTAAAGGATGAGGTTGAGAGGGCGAAACTCATATATGTTAATATTGATTGTTGTAAAGGGAATGAAATGAAATCTGTAACGCTCTTTGAGTTGCCGATTCTATCGCACACCTCAATGACCGTTTAATCGGTCATTCCATCGTGTGTTATGTAAAACCTATTTGTAAGCTCTCTCATTTCCTTCTCTCTCTTTCAAGTTTCAATCTCCCATTCCCATTCCCATTTCCTTTCCTCGCTCGCATTCTTGCTAGGCGTTTCGATTCTGCAACGTTACTTTCATTGCATCGTTTAGGTAATCTTCACTTTCTCTTCCTTTTTTATCCTTGTTTTCTTCTAGCTAGGACCGTTGATCATTTCTTGTGCGTAGATTAATTTCAATGTAGAGCATTTTTGTTTATGAATTGTGTTATGATTGATTGAGATTGTTACAAAGATGTAAAATGGTGTAGGATGGGTAGGGTAAAGCTGAAGATAAAGAAGCTAGAGAACATGAATGGGCGTCAAGCAACATATGCTAAAAGGAAGAATGGAATTATCAAAAAGGCTACAGAGTTATCTATTCTTTGTGATATTGATATTATACTTCTCATGTTCTCACCAACTGGAAAACCTTCTTTGTGTAGAGGCAGGCGAAGGTACCTTACCTACCTTCAATTCTCTTTCTATATCATCATCTATTATATCATACTTATTCACAGAAACATCTAAAACCCTTCATGATTTGTCACAATTATGTAGTCTATAGATGTTTAAGCATTATATATGCAAAACAATATCATCTACTACCTTGGAAAGAGGCATATAATGATATGGACCAATGCTCATATAGGCAACCCTTCGTTAGACATTTCTTATTATCTTAAAAGTATATTTTATTCAAAAATTATATTATCATTTGGCTAATTAGTCATCATTCACTCCCTTTTGTTGCATGTAGTAACTTTGAGGAGGTTATTGCAAAGTTTTCTCAACTAACTCCACAAGAAAGAGCAAAAAGGTGCATAATGCTTCCATTCATATTGAAAAAATTATTATACAAAGACTTGATTGTTGTTTATTTTATGTTAAATTATACTACACAATTTAACAAAATAGTTTCCTATGAATTGCAACAGGAAGTTGGAGAGTCTTGAGGTAAGTCATCAATTCTTATGACCCAATTTCCATTCTCCTCCCCCTCCCCCCTCTCTCTTCTTTTCAGAACCATTGATTGTTGCATTACTAAGATTCTCATAGTGAATTGTGTCAATTTGAGAGTTCAGGCACTGAAAAAGACATTTAAGAAGTTAGATCATGATGTAAATATACAAGAATTTTTGGGTACAAGGTATGTTGTGCTTAGTGCTTAGATTTAACCTTTTAATCCATTAATTATAAGCTGAAACACTGAAATATTTGTTTATTTGTTATTGCAGTAGTCAAACTATTGAGGTACACAACCAAACTATGTCAATTACTATGTTCAATATATATTTATTTTTGTCATTGTTTTATCTGTCGGTACTAACTCACTTTTTGCAGGACCTAAGTAATCAAGCTAGGCTATTACAGACTCAAATTTCTGAAACACAGAAGAGATTAAGGTGCATCTAATTTCTATAGAAACAAACATTTGTCCAACATATATGTGTTATTATAGCTACATCTAATTTAGTTTGTGTTGACTCTGCAGTCAGTGGAAGGAATTTGAAAAAATCAATAATGTGGAACAACTTGAACAGATGGAAAATTCATTGAGAGATTCAATCAATCAAATTCGAAACCGTAAGGTGTGCATCTATTGAAACAACTGAATTAATCATTTATCCTCTTAGTTTATCTTAGTCTAAAATCTTTGCTTAATGTTCCAGGAACATATTAAAAACCAACAGCTTGTATCACTGCAATGCAATAACCAGGTAAATAATTGTTCATGTGGTAATTAATTAATATTTCCATGGTTAGACATAATACATATATATTGGTGTAACATTTTTTATTCATTTTTCATTCTTTCAGTTCAATGAAATGCATATTCCGTTTAGAATGGGTACTGAGCAGCATCTCCAACCTCTACCATGGATTGGTAATGGTGACAGCCCAAATCTAGTTTTACCTGATGACTCTAGCTTGCTTCTCCACAAGTGAGTTAGTTTTTCCAAAATAAAACATATTGAGTGCGTCAACAATTGTTCTTTGACAGCGTCATGTGTTTAATTAACCTATTTTTCAAGGATATTAGGCATGTATTACTATATCATAAAGTCTGTTTTCATAAGCATATGATCTCATAAAGAATGACACATAGTAGTGGATGCTGATGTCTTATTAACATAGTGAAGGTTATCCATCTCAAGAATTCACCTAAACTTGCAGAGCTTAGCTAAATTTAAGAGTTTAGTTTTGATGTGCTAATAGTATAACACGTTTTAAATGATTATCCAGTCAAATACATACATAATAGGATGTCTGTGCAAAACATGCCTACACTAACAATGCATCATAGAACTCAAAATATATTTAAACTCACAAGATTGAATTGCAGATATAGTTTGGTTGTGTTGTTTTGTAAAAACACTTATGATATTGGTTTAATTATCAGAGATGTAGAGGGATCTGCAAGCTCATCATTTGGGAGTTATGCAAGTTACATTGGATCCAGTAGTAAAACAGATATTTCAAACTCGGGGCAAGAAAATGGTGTCCTAAGTGATTTGAGCAGCACTACTGCTCCATTGAGACTACCATTGAATAATGGACATCAGTTTCCATACATGCCATCATACAATTTCAATTTGCTGAATGATTTCAAGTTCCAAGCAGCTCCAGAGATGAACCATCATCATAATCAGCCACAAGAAAACCATAATTTAAGTTTTCATCATCATGTCAACAATGGAAACTTTGAAGCCCCAAGGAATGCTTATGACTCCAATCACCACCACCACCATGGTTGGGCTTCCACTTCAGGGCCTTGTGCTGTTACTATGTTTGATGAGCATTTGTATGCCCAGGCAAGTTTACCTCAAGTCAACTTTGGTTCAACATAGCCAACACTATTCTTTTCTTTTTTCTTCTATTTTCAGAACAAGCATCCATATCTTTTGTTACCTATATTGATACAACAGTTGTGATTATCCTTTTAATTTATACCTCTATTTTAATGTCTTATACTTCCAACTTTGCCGTTTAGCTTCAAAGTTCACTATCCTTATAAACTTCTACTTTTGTTTGAGTGCAGCAACCAAACTGATTCATCATGGATTTTGCCATCTGCCTTGTAATGAATTTGCTAAAGAATTATCAGTCACCCTTGATAACCTTAGCATCCTCAAAGATTTTTCCACAACAGATGTGTTTTTTATATGCAGACATATATAAGAAACAACAAACCAATTTTTAAAATGTGGCTTAGCTTCCTAACAGCAGGTAAGCCTAGCTTGATGTCATTTACTCACTTAGGCAATGTTTGATAATTAAGACAAGACAGGGCAGAACATTTTTTATATCTCTTGGGTTTCTGTTTCTGTTTCTGTTTCTGTGTCTTGTTTCAACGATCAAACACAGCCTAATTGTGTTGAGTTAATGCTGAGGCAGAAGAATGTTACACTAGATCTTTTTAATAATTACCAATAGTAGGTTCTATTGGTGTTGTTGCTTCCACCTTGTCTCTTAGGTGTGAAGGTTACCTATGGCCTAAAGAAACACATTTCTTCTCCCTCATACAGTCAATACTTGTATATATAAGATCACATATAGCAAAAACTAGTAATTCAGTCTTCTGGATTTGCATTTTTGCCCAAAACTCATCATGTATTTGCTTCTTGTAAATATGTCATTGTTCAGTTTGCTTAATAATTATCCTTACATATATAGAGGGTCACCTGCAATGGACCTAACTGAATTTGGAAACATAACACAATATACGAAAAATCTAATGTTTTGATCATGAGTTCAAATATATTTGAGTTCGAATCACTCATGAGCTAATAGTGTGTTAATTTTGAAAGGAAGGTTGTGAATGAATAAACTTTCTTGTACAAAAGTTCCCAACAGACTTTTCGTCCATTTGTTAGGAATTTGTGTCTTGATTTAAGAGTTTTAATCCCCACACAAGTATGAAATTGATAAGTTGTCAACAATACGTGTCGATTTTTTTTTTTTGTGTTAATTGGATTTGACTTTTTTTTTAGTATTCAAGTTGGTAAAATGAAAGAAAAAACAAATAAATACTATGAGAGCATTGATTTTCCGTTGTTAGTAAGATTCGCTTAATAATTCAAAGATCAGTAACCCATAACTTTCTCACTTCACCAACTAATGCAGTTCAGAAGAGTCAAATTCTTCATTATTAATAAACCAAACAGGAAAAAGGCATTTAAGTCAATACTTGCACAACAACATCTTTAATATTCTACGCTTCAATGTACGTGTTCAATGTTGGCTCGCTTTAAGTTAATTATAGAAATTCAGCCTATTTATTGACGTTTTGATTAAAGTTGTATGAACCCTGTCAAAATCCGTAAATCGAATATGTAAACTTTAATCAAATAATTTTTGTTAAACAAATTCACATGAAATCATTAGTCATGTGTGGGAGGCTGGTAGCACTGCACAACTTCAATATAAATTTATAAATGACTAAAATGAGGAAAGAAAGAAGCTACCCGTAAGTCAAGCTTGACCATATTTTTCTATCAACTTAGCTTTTCATTATATATATAATTTAATTTTGATGCACCATCAATGTAAAATAGTTTTATATGTATTCAATTACATAATGTTACAATAGCAAAAATAATTACATTTTAGTGTGAATGTTCATCCAAAAAGATGGATGCAATTAGACAATTATATATATATGAAATGTTAACCTCTACTCCTTTAGAACGAAGAGCATATATAAGAGTGAAGGTCAGCATTTTCTTGAGAAAAAGTAAATGTTAAACTTCATAGCATTTCCGATTTCTCATACATGTGTACAAAGAATAGGGAATTCAAATTCAAGTTACAACTATATGAGTTTACCGAACCCAATAAAGGCAAGGGATAAAGAATAAGGATGGTTTTTGCACAACGAAATCAATGATAAAGATTGGCCGATTGGGGCTTTTCAATTTGTCGATGCGAATACAGGTGGAAAAAAGGCCCAACTTGGTCTAAGAAACCACGAGAAAAGGGACCACCAAAGAAAAAGAGGCTTATGTTATGGGCGCTAACATGTGCATCCAATGTCTTTAACATCTGGCTTTTCTAGTTTTCTTCATGGATCCGCAACTAGATTTATAAAAATAGTGTTACTTATCAGTTAATTCTCCTAATGAAGTGCACAGTTAAGTAAAGTGCACATGGGGACAGAGGACAGCTGCTCCCGGAACCCTAATTCAAATTTCAATGGCTATCATTATTTTAATCGGTAAAATAAATTTCTAAAATTTGAGGGGTCAAGCAAACTACTAATAAATATTAATATTTTTGTGCTCTTCTTGCTATTGACTATTGAGTATCCTATGATGTGATGACCTATTTCTAAATGAAAATTGCTCAATTTATTTTACATGACATAATGCATTAACTAAAACTCTCACTCTTGCTAATGGAAAACCTATCGTAGTAATAATGTAGGCCCCAATTTTGTGATGCTGTCTCAAACTGAAGTTCCTTGGTCACATTATACAGATCCGAAACATGAGAACAAAGATTTTTTATGTTTCAACTTCATGTGTGGCCCATGTTATTAGGTCCTTAGGAATCAAATCTTTACCCATCTTGAGAAGTCTTGATTTGCTTTACTCAGCCAAAGAGAACAATTATTACTACTTTCCTTTTTGTCTTGTAATATTTTTGAAAAAAAATATTATCCTTCTTTTCTTTTAAAAATAGGTAAATGGATATATGGGCAATAAGAAATAAAATACAAAGGAGTAGTTAATAACTGCAACTTTCCATTAGGAAAATTTACACTACAATATTCTCCGATAAAACTAGACATACTCCAAGAGCAAACAATGCTCACAACACGCCCAATAAAGCGGAAAAAGTAACCCCACTACTAATGGCGGGTGGTAACCATAATAGAATCCACCTCTTCCAATTTAGTAGTTGTTCACCCATAATAAAAATATTAAAAAGAAAGTTCCACCCCCTGCTAGCTTCTATTTAGTAGCAGGAAGGTTCACAAAAAGCTTCTCCGAAAAGTGAAGGGCCAATTTAACAAGAGGGTCCCCCCAACTTCTCCATAACACAAGATAAAAACTTAAAAATTGAAGGACCATTTTAAAATAAGCCCTTCTCAAACCCTAGAAAGCCAAATTTTAAAAAGACCAAAGGCTTTGACCCCATGACTATTACTAGTAGCATACTATCTAATACCCTAGTATACTATTTTAGGTCACATACTAACACTTGGGAAAATGATGATACTTTAGAACATACTACGTATGTGTATATGTAAAAATTTGAGTTGGACTTTTGACCATAAGGACCCTAGTGGAATTGAGCACCAGTGTAGGTTTGGCCAAAGGTCCAACCAGCTGGGGCAACATTGTTAGAGACCACTGTACGGCCATCACTTGTAGTGACCTTGAAAGAGAGGCTTTGGCCATTGAGGTAGTTGTTGCTCTGCCAGTTTTGTCCCCAGTTTCTTGACATTGGCATCCAACCGGTTTTTGAACCCTTGATGAACACAGAATGAACATCACCAGCACCACCAACGTTTGTGATTAGTACTAGGTTGAAGTAGGAATGACCATTAATAGTGAACCTTATTCCTCCTCTTCTCCTGCATGCCACCCTATGAAACCAAAAAAGGACACACCTTCAGCCTCTTTGCAAAACCATTCACCAAAATTAACAAACACTAAACCATAAATAAGCCCAATTTGGGAATATGATAAAGATAGTAACTTTATACCTCCTGTAAGCGACAGGGACTATTCCAGCTTTGTATTGAGCAATGCGGAGGAACACAGGCTGAGCTAGATCAAAGTGGTGAAGAGGAGGGTTGCACCACCCACCTGCATTGTTTGGCAATGCATTGTTTGGAGGGCAGAAGTTAGTGGCAGTGACCACAATGGAGCCAGGGAGGCACCATTTCTGGTCATTCACACACTTAATCTCATAGCAAGAGCCACAGCTCAAGCCATTGTTGAAAAGTGCAGTGCTCAAAGCAGCAGTGGTTGTTCCGTACCCCTGGCTATAGAGGTTTCCATATCCACAAGCCCCACCTGAAACGAACACAACAAATTTTCATGACCCATTAGAAGTTACTCAAATGGGTTGCAAAAAATTGAACCTTTAAGAAAAATATAAAACAAAAACGAGTGCATGCATACCCATTGTCCCTGATGCATCACCCCCACCATAGAAGGTAGCATGAGCATTGGTCCATCCTGCTCCACCATTGGCGTAAGCTGAGGAGAACATAGTAAGAAAAGTAACCAAGAGAAACCCAATGATAGCCATTTTCCTTTCCTTATACTAAAGGGAATTAATTTTGATATTATGGGGACAACAAAAGAGGGGGCTAGCTGCTGCAGCAACACGGGAGAGATAAATGTGATTGTGAAGCAGAGGAGTGTGGAAAAATTGGTTGGCAGTGGTACCTAATTTATAGAGGTTTGAGGGGTTTGGACTTTGGAGGGTAGCATAGGGCCACAATCAAAACTTTAACTAACTCTTTTGAACTGTTTGAACCGAAGAATACCGCTAGGGACATAAAGTGGATTCTATTATTTAAGAATTGACATGTATTATATTTTATATATATTAAATAACATAAACAAAGTAGTGCATAATTTCCTTATACTCGTTTAAGAGTTCGCGAATTCGAGTCTGTTATTTTTGGTAAAAAAAATTATGTAAGAAAGACAGTAGATTTTTATCACTTAGAACATTAATTAGTTAGTCGGTATTAATATTTTTAACATAAATCTAAAAAAAATTCAAATATAATAAAATGTTAAAAATTAAATACATAACAAATAACATCTTTATATTTTATATTTTTTATATACTTATCAAGTATATATCATTATTGTTTGTGTAGTGTAACTGTATATTTAAAGAGAATTTTTTGGATGAAAAATAAAGATGGTAGTTAATTTTAAAAAAAATATATATTATGCATAATGTTTTTATATTTTAAAAATTTAATTAACTTGTGTCTTAAAAATATATGTTAAAATTATAAAGTAAGAAGTTTTTTTAATTAAAAAGTAATGTATTTAAGTATGTATGAAAGAGTGCAAGTGGGAAAGAGGTCAATTTTTGATGGTGCAAAAGAGTGTTGTGTGGCTACGGGCTACTGGGAAGAAAAAACCGTGAGGTTGAATAGCCATGTGAGCGGGAAATCTGCAAAATCCATGTGGGCCATAGCAGTAATAGCACTGATAGCTTCCAAGCTTCCACAAGCACATGCAACCAATTCATCATTTGACACAAATACCCCTCTGCTTCTAGGTTTTATAATTTACACTACTATGTCCATGGGGGCTAAAAAATTTTGATATGGTAGTAAAATGAGTGTTATACTTTAGCGTGGTGATTTTTGGTATTTTTTAAAATTATGGAGTACACAAATTGAATCTACCAATTTGTATTGAAAAAATTTTAAAAATTTGGAATACACAAATCGGTAGGTCCGATTTATATACTCCAATTTTTTTTAATTTTTTAACACAAATTGGATAGTCCAAGTACAGAAATCAGATGGTCTGATTTGTGTACCTAAAAATCAAATGATCCGATTTCTGTACCTTTTAAAAATCGGACGGTCCGATTTGTATTCTGTACATTAAATCATTCTACATTTTAAAAAATACTACAGTAGATCACAATTTAAAAAACACCATTATTAATCCAATATTAAAAATAAAAAAATGGCCCATGGTCCCAACCTCTCTTTCTCCTTTCCTCATTACCATTTATGTTCTTTTTCCTTTTTTTTCTAGCGTAGCTTTATTTTTATTATATTGTCCGAAAATATTGTGGAAATATTTTCCCTTTGAATTAAATAAAACGTGTGAAATTAAGAAAAAAAAAAGGCTAAGTGCATAACATGTAATATTTTATCGATTCCTTTGGGCTATTTGAACCATAAAATGCTAGGACAACCTGTGTATTCCTTTTTTTTTTTTAACAAATTTGCTATACATTTAAATATTATTGTTATTCAAATTTAATAAAGTAGATTTAATATTAACAAAAATTACTCTCGTCAAATGAGCGTGATTATACGCATGGTGTACTATTGTTGTTGTCATCGTCTTCGTCTTCTTCGCATTCCTCCTCTTCTTCTTCCTCCTTCACATTGTTCTTTTTCTATTTTCTCCTCCTCTTTCTTCTTCTTGTTCATTTTTCTTTGTGTTCTTTATTTGTCGCGTGTTTTCTTCTCATCATCATTCTTTTGTTGTTGTTGTTATGCATTTTTTCTTTTCTTCTTCCTCTCCTCGGTGATTTTGCAATATTATGTGTTTTCAATTGTGCAAAATAACCGACCAAATGCACCTTAATTCACTCAGAAATGAACCGAAATTGCATCTAAAATGAATCAAAAATTAAATTTCAAATGAACCAAAATTACTTAATGATAATGATACACAGACACTTATTTCAAAACAAGCACAGATCAAGTGTACTTTACTTAAATCTAAAATGAACTTAAATTACTTAATGACTATGTTTGAAAACAAGCACACAAACAAAATTGAATTATTAGAAACAGAAAT
Source organism: Arachis duranensis (assembly GCF_000817695.3). Lineage (NCBI taxonomy): Eukaryota > Viridiplantae > Streptophyta > Magnoliopsida > Fabales > Fabaceae > Arachis > Arachis duranensis. The sequence goes on from NC_029774.3 coordinate 126,972,912, forward strand.
GAACTGAAATTACATCCATAATGAACCAAAAATTAAATTTCGAACGAACCGAAATTACTTAATGATGAGGATACACAAACAAACTCGTTTCAAAACAAATACAGATCAATTGCATCTTATTTAAATCCAGAATTAACCGAAATTACTTAGTGATTACATTCGAAAACAAACACACAAACAAACTTTAATCATTAACAAAAACCCATCCAAATCTATCAAGTGATTTTGCAGCATTATGCGTTTCTTCTTCTTTGTTTGATTTTTTCATGTTTTTTGCTTGATGTTGCTGATAAGTATTGACTAATTTTTTTATTTCTTAAGTAATTTTGGTTCATTCATTGGTTTAATTGAGGTTTATTTGGATATAGAAATGAGTTCAATGTGTTTTTATTGATGATTGAGTCTTTTTGACTGCTTGTTCAAATTTAAAATTTTTTCGATTCATTTGTGTGTTAATTGAGATTCACTTAATGCTACTCATAAGTATTGACTAAATTTTTTATTCCTTAAGTAATTTCGGTTCATTTCTTAGTTTAGTTGTGGTTCATTTGGATCAAAAAATGAATTTGATGTGTTTTTGTTGACGATTGAGTTTTTTTATTGCTTGTTTAAATCTGAACTAATTTCGGTTCATTTGTGTATTAATTGAGGTTCACCTGATGCTGCTGATAAATATTGATCAAAATTTTTATTCTTTAAATAATTTCGGTTCATTTCTTAATTTAAGTAAGGCTCATTTGGGTCCAAAAATGAATTCGATGAGATTTTGTTGATGATTGAATCTTTTTTTAGTAAAGAAGAATAAAATTATTCATTATCACTTTATTCAATTGTATTAGATTTAATTCCATTTCATTCAATTTATCTTAAAAGTCATCTCAACTATTATGATAAATTGTTCATCAACAACACACCTAGATTGCAAATGAACCGAAATATTATTATAACAACACTATTATGTAATAACAAATGAACAAAAAATTGTGCATTCTATAAATTCAAAAATTCATGCATTTTATTTACATTCAAATTTTCGGTTCATTTTAGATGTAATTTCAATATATTTCTGAATAAATTAAGGTATATTTAATCTTATTGTTCTGTACTATTCAAAATATATAATATTGCAAAATTATTTAAAAAGAGAAAAAATACAATAATAACAACAGTAATAAAAAAATAAAAAGAAAATACGTAAAAAAAGAATGAATACGAATGAAAAGAAGAAGTAAAAAGAAAGAAGAATATATGTGCATAAATTTATAAAAAAAAAACGTGTATATAAATGATTTAATTAAACTTAAGTTGCTAATATAATTTGAATGCAGAATATTATTATTTTCTTAATATATTAGCTTTTTTAGAAAAACAAAATTGAAGAGACAAAAGCTGAAGCTCTAGCCGCCTAGGACAACGACCAAAGGGGTTGGTAAATTTAATACACAAATTCCTTTCTATAGCCCAATTTAAGAGCCATAAATATTCATTGTCTAGTACCTGCTTAATTTTTCTAAAATTTTATTTTCTGTGCTCAACTAAACAAAGCAAGTGAAACACAATCCAGAATCTGTTCTGTCCGAAACAAAAATTAAAACCTTTTTTGCCCGATCAAACTCTATTCACTGGGTTTATTATTTTTTTTGAAAATATTTGATAATCAAATTAAATAAAAATAGTTAAAAAAATTTTATTTAATATTTAGATGTCTTGTAGCTGTTTGCTGTTCATCACTCTTATACCGAACAACCTACTATGCACCACAGATATTATTAATGCAACCACCCTCATGCTCTCACCTTTTCACTCACTCACTTCAACTAACTTTTTTCCCATCCTACTTTTTTTAAGTATAAAGTAAAATATATTTTTTGTTCTTAAAATTTGATAAAAATTTTAAAAATATTTTTAAATTTTATTTTGTTTTAATTTTGTTTTAAAAATTTTTTATTTGCATCAATTATATTTTTAATGGCTAATTTTTCAAAATATTTATGACCAATTCAACAATAATTTTATAAGAACAATCCTCAACACAAGCAAATAAAGCATAATTTTCATGTATTATTGTTAGATTGGTCTTAAATTTTTGGGACATATAGATATCGAGGGTATATTTGATGCAAATCGAAAATTTTTGAGACAAAATTGAAACAAAATAAAACTTAGGAATATTTTTAAAATTTTTGCCAAATTTCACGGAAAAAAATATATTTTACCCTAAAATATATAAACATTCTTTTGTTTTTAAAAGATAAAAAGGCAAATTACTCATTTAAATTGTTTAAAACCATAATTATTAGAATACAATTTTTAAATATTACAGACACAAATGCAATATTTATATTATTATAAAAACCGCGAGAGAATATAGTGATTTCAGGAATGCACATAAACTGTTACAGGGTGTATAGCAGTTTATGTTAAAACGCGTGTGATGAGAAAGGTGTAACGGTTTCTGAAGGAATGCAATAATGAAAAAATCGCAATACCCCTATAGCAATTTTGGATAAATTACTAAATTGGTCCCTTACATTTGGGCGTAAACCTGTTTGGGTCCTTGAGATTTAAAGTGTCATATTTGAATCCAAAAAAGTTTCATTTAACTTCAATTTAGTCTCACCGTGAGGTCAAAGATAAATAACTAACGAAATGTCCTACATGACAGCAGTATAAGAACAAAGTCAATAATTTGGAGAATAAGTACAAGCTCTAGAGGCACAAAATCAAATGTGGATGCATCAATACATGTATTTAATATTTTTTTTAGTTTTATAGAAAATATGTTATTTAAATTATAAAAAAATGATAAATAAATATAGTGATGCATCCACGGTTGATTTTGTGCCTCTAAAGCTTGTACTTATTATCCAAATTATCGACCTTGTTCTTATACTGTTATCATATAGGACATTTCGTTAATTATTTATCTTTGACCTCCGGTGGGACTAAATTGAAGTTAAATGAAACTTTTTTGGATTCAAATAGGACACTTTAAACCTTAAGGACCAAAACAGGATTACGCCCAAACGTAGAGGACCAATTTAGTACTTTACCCTAGTGATTTTTTTACAAATGACTCATTACACAAATCGCGGATGGGTGTAGCAGTTTACATGTGCCTATAAATCTAGTGGAGGCAGTAGAAAAATTCTTTATTTCAATTGAAACCAAAAGTTTAGAGAGAGAAGTTTGTTTAGAGAAAGAATGAGAGAAAGAGTTGTGGACTCAGAGAAAAAAGACTTGGAGAGGATTTGGCCACTTGAGATTTCTAGAGATTCTATTTTCAAGTGGGACCATGGTGGACGAATGCAGCTTTTACCGACTTAATAGTGTTGTTCACGTTACTGACGGTATCAATAAATAGGTAAGTTTGTTTCTTTTAAGTATTAAAGTTTAAAACATAAAATGTAGTATTTAGGGTGCAGGAATTAGAATAGAATTTAATGTTTATAGTTTAGTATTTGAAATTTAAGATTTAAAATTTCAAATGTAGAAGGTTTGTCTTTTAGTATTTGAGATTTAGGATTCAAATTTTAAATGTAGAGTTTAAGGTTTGTAGGTTAAAATTTTAAATATAGTATTTGAAATTTAAGATTTAAAATTTAAAAGTTAGAAAGTTTGTAGTTTAGTATTTGAAATTTAAGACTTTATTTTAGATATAGAATTTAAGGTTTATAGTTTATTATTTGAAATTTAAAATTCAAATTTTAAACTTTGCACTCAACACAGCTTCCTCTTTAGTTTGGAAAGATTGCCAATCTAAAATTCTGTAGTAGAATTTTTCTCATGCAATCTTTGACCCTCAAAGGTAGGATCTATATCTGGTTGCTGGCCGATGGCTTCTAAGTTCAACGTTAAAAAATGTGGAGGACAATGCTGTGTCTTGGAATTTGATGGCCCTTGATGTGTAGGTAGGTTCTTTGGGTATCTTCATCACTGTCCCCCATGATGTGAGTAAGCTCTTCGTCCGAATCATCCTCTCGCATTGCATTTTCAACCCGATCCGGTTCACTCTCACCTGCAATATGCGGAATCATACGAGGTGACCTAGCTATCCTAACTACAACAGATGGAGGATCAGCCAACAGACAAGCAGGTGCAACAACAGGCATCGAGGTAGAAGCACCCCACCATAGTCGACTGAGGATTCGGCACTGATGTCCTAAAACTGTCGACGCCATCTTCCAACTTGGCATACAACTCGTGTATTCTCACTTTCGGAAAACTTCGCCGACAATGAAACAAAACTTGCATATTTTCGTCCGACCATATCACAAATGTTTCATACTTCGCACCAGTTGACACAACCACAATAAGAATATTGTAAAACAACTTCTTCACCCACTTTATCCCACACATCCCCACCTTTTGTAATATACTCGTTTTTAGCTTTGACAACGTATTTGTTTATTGAATAAAAACACTCACTGGTTCTCTGTTAGTAAACTTAACGCCGTATCTTTTTTTTTTATTTTTTTCGAATAATGCACTAAAACTAAAACACTCCCCTCACTATCCATTTGTGAATTTGTAAAAATGGCAATTTACTACTACATCATTGCCTCCTTTTTGGTTTTTGTAGGCATTTCTTTTATAAATAAACCGCTATAAACTCACACGGTTTCTTAGACTAGCCATTTATAAAGAAACCGCTATAGGAATATCGCAGTTTTTTTTATTATTGCATTCCTTCAGAAATTGCTACAAGATATAACGGTTTCTCTTCACATGTGTTTTAACGTAAATTACTACACTCTATAACGATTTATGTGTATTTATGAAACTACCGTACCCTCTCACAATTTTTATAGTAATGTGAATATTGTATTTGCATCTGTAATATTCAAAAGTTATAGTCTAATAATTATGGGTTTTAAACAATTTAAATCAATAATTTGTCCTAAAAAAATCTTACACTTATAAACATAAGATGACTAAAGAATAAAATATTTTTTCAACTAATTTCGGTGACTAATTTTAAAGTTATGTATTTAAATAAACATTCGAATTCATACATTAGAAGACCATTTAAAATCTCACCAAAAAATGAATAAAAACTTGTGAGATTCATTTATCATACATCCAAAAATATTTTAAATATCTAGTGAATTTTTGAAATTTATTTAAAATAAAAAAAATATCAAATTATACTAAAAAAATACTTACAAATATTTAAATTACTATAAAATATCTAAAATAGATCATTATATATATAGAGAGATCGCTAAAAATCGTCAACGGATTGTTGGACTAATTTTTTATTAATTTATTATTGATTATTTTGTTACCAAACTAAACTAATTTGCTGATCGATTTTCAGTTCATATATAATTTTTTATTGGTATTGAAAATAACTTTTTATTTTTTAAATAAAAGCAAAAAATAATGTGGGTTAAAATGACATAATACAAAAATATGAGTTTCAAGAATTTGTTTAAGGTAAAAAATAATTTCGCTGTAAGCGAAAAACAACTTATAACTTTGATACTTAAAAAAACCCTTTCGCCCCGTCTAATAATAATTTGCTGTCGTGTATGCTTCGATCACACGAACAATTCTTCTATATTAAAAGTTTCATCCATTGAAATGAGCTACACATATGTCTATCTAACAAAGCAGATCGGTGAATATCTTCTCTACAATTAATGAAACCCCGTATCAACAATGTTGTATGACCATGTCTCACGCACGTGTGTGTTATATTGGTCTTCTACGTTGTAGAATTAGTAGTATAGAGCAGTATATTATATCTTTGGCCAGCTGGAGTTAGATACTTTTAGTTACTAGTATTCGTGAAGTAAATCATTTAATAAATAATGTTTATCGAGTACACAAATCATGAATTTTCGTAGATTAGATATGCATGGAGAACCATAACCTTTTCTAGAAATTTTACGTTCAACCAATACCGAGAATCCCGGAGTTTGTGTTTTCTTTTTCTTTTTTCTTTGGTTTGTTTTTTTACCTTTTCTTTTTCCAGCACTATACACTACAAGAAATATGTCTAATATTATCGGATTTAGGGTCTCGAATTATGGTCAAAATTATTGATGGATTAATGGAGAATTTTGTAAAAAAATTTATTACGTCAAATAGTTAATGATAGATTAGCTTTTTCAACAGTAAATTCGTCGATAATACTTAACGACAAATGGAAAGAAATAGGCACAAACGTGAGCGTCGAATTTACTGTCGATAAAATTCGACGGTAAACGGTTTTAGTTCAACATTGCATATTGATGATGACATGCAAGGAGTTATCCGACGATAAACCATTTTAGTTGAACGTTATATTTTGGTGACAGGAGTTACCGTTGGATTTATCTCACGGTAAATCTGACGGTAATGAAACTTAAAATTGATAGTGAACATTATCTCCTTTCATTTCGAAAAGTCTCTCTCTACACTCTTCTTCTCCGTTTCTCTCTCTACCTATTCTGGTTGCCGCCGCCGCTCTAGCCTCGTCTCTCACCGCCGCCTCTTCCTCTCACGAAAATTAGCCAGTTTCCTGTCGCCACACCGCACTGCATCATCGTCCAGCAATGCCACCGCTGCATCTCTCTCAGTCGCCGTCAGGTGATGCGTGAGCATCTTATACCCTTTTTCTAGTTATTTTTATATTTTTTTAGTTAGATTTTATTTACTTTTACTTGATTTTAGTGTAAAAATCACCTTTAGATGCTACTTTTAGTCTTTCTTGTGTTTTTATCGTTTTAGGTAAAATTCGGAGCAGTTTGGAGAAGCCTAGAGCAAGAAAGGAAAATGCTGACAGCACCCTCCCTGGGCGTTGAACGCCCACCTGGCGTTTGGCGCCAGCAGGGGGCACAGGCCAGCAACATTATACTTCTTCCCTTGGTGTTCAACGCCCATTCCTGAAGTTGAACACCAGCAGTAGCCCGTTTCACACCTCTTTGAGCCTCCAAGTGGATTTAGCACTTCTTAGTTTTATTTTATTTTTTTGTTGTAATTTTTATTTACAAATAATATCTTTTAGGTTTAGCATTTATTATTAGATTAGTATTTAAAGGAAAAGATCAATTAGGTTTAGGATCTTCTTCCTTTCGCACTTTTCAGAACCCTATTTTCTTTGTAAGTTATCAGCAACTAAACCTCCTGGTTAAGGTTAGGAGCTCTGTTTATTTCTATGGATTAAATTATTATTCGTCTATTTTAATATATGTTTCATTCAATTCTAAGGTGTTGTTTTCGTTTTTAATCTTATAAAATTGGGTGGAACAGGAGTATGACTCATTTTCTATACGAGTTCTTATGATTCTCGTGAGAGTTATCTCGTTTGAACTATAGCTTGAGAATACGCCTCCTAGATGGCTAATCACACAACCTGATGGAGATACGCAACATCTATTCAGCTGGGATTGGGGTGATTAGGGTCTTTGTGGTATAAACTAGTTTTCTGAACTTCACCCTCCGGTCTGAATTAAATGACCACAGGAGTGGCGTTTGATGAGGATTATAGGAGATTAAATTACTAAGGGATTATGGTTTAATCACTTACAGTATACCATACAATGAATCATTTATTATTAAAATAGTTAGTAAGAAGTTTTAATCCAAAAAGATAAACATCTCCGAGACCTTAACTGTTTTCTTATATTGATTTTACACCAAATTCTTATTGCTTTCTTTATTGTCTTGTTTTATGCGTTTTCAACCATAACTCTTTTTACTGTTTGCCTAACTAAGTCTAACAGGATAACCATTGCTTGCTCCGTCCGACAATCTTAGTGGGATCGACCCTCACTCACCTGAGATATTACTTGGATGACCCATTGCACTTGCCGGTTAAGTTGTGCGAGTTCTAATTTCGCGCACCATCAGGTTCCATGCATCTCCCTCTTATATAAATTATAATTTAAAATTTATTTACATATTAATTTAGAGACTAGTTATATCTTAACTAGTGATTTAAGATTTGATTATTTATATATTAAAATAAATTATATAATTTTTAGTGTTTGTTTATTTTACAAAGTTAGATTGCTTTAAATATCTATTAAACGTATTATGCATTTAAGTTAATTAGTAAAAATGATTGAAGCCTCTTCGTGAGTGAATTAAGATTTCAACCCTTGTATGTTGGTTTGGATGGAACCTTTGAGGGATGGAGAAATCCAAATTTTAGGGGAGACTCTGTCGAATTTTTATGAGATTTTGAGTGAAATTGAATTCGAAAGTTTTTGAATTATGTTTAGGATTGATAGATATTTGTGTTAATTGTGACATGAATTGGTTCCTCCTTTAAATTCTTATGTTAAGTGTTTTGGGTTATTTGTTATAATTATTTGTTACTCATACATTTTCTCATATTTATTGTAATTATTTTGTTATTTCTTGAGTTTCTTATGTATTATTTTTTGGTATTTATTATGTTATTAATATGTTTACTGTATTGAGTGTTTAATATGTTTAGAGTTTATGAATTTAATTGTGTTTTGATTAGTGTTAGTAACATATTCGTTGTACAGGCATAATGACAGATAGCAGAGATAGGTCAAATAGGTCACGTGGTCATGATAGAGGGTGGGATTCTGATCCACCGAATCCCCTAAGGCTGCCCAGTCATCACCCTCGACCCCAGCTACCCTGGCTATCCCATCGACCCCCTATGATGTCACAGGCAGGTCCATCGGACCAGCAATTCCTCATAGTCCCAAACCCGAACTGGGTGCCGCCTTCTGCGATGCTTCCTACAGATGCAGGGACGACGTCGACAGAGCTTGTGGTTGGTGATTCCTCCAATGTCCCCAAGCATGATGCCCCTCCACCACCACCCGTCATCAATAGAAAGACCTATGACTACTGCGCCGTTAAGCGGTTTCAGTAGATGATGAGCACCGCTAGTCAGAAAAAGACCACTTGACATCGTGGATCTGTCCAAACATCAAGCGTGACTTGGAGACTTATTTTAGAGATAACAATAGGTTCAAGCGTCGCCGTCTGACAAACATCGCTAACAGGGCTTCGCACAGGTCGTCGAGGTATATGAGTGAGTTAGTGACCTTCATGAAGGCGAAGACCAGACTGGTAAGAATTTTGTCATTGTTTAATGTTTTAGTAGTTACTTGAAATTGTTTTCTACGTTTCTTTTTTATTATCAATTTAATTAATTAATTAGTAGTATAAATGTTAGTTTAATTTTCTGATTTAGTGGATTTAGGTGGTTAATATAGGTTACAATATGTTAGATTAGCCTTTGAGATTGCTGAAAAATGTAACCCTTCAAGGGTGGCTAAATCCAAATTTTAGGAAACTCTGTCGAAATTTTTATAATATTTTTAGTGAAATCGAAAAAATTAAAATTATGTTTTCGAAATTACAATTAAGATATTGAACTTCATGCTTATATTTGCCTGACATTGATTAATTTGTTTATTTATTTTATTGATTAGTTGATATATTATTTGTAGTTTAAGTCATTGGATTGTGAGGCAACACTGGTGAAGACCTTAAAGTATACCCATATTTTGAAGGCAAAAAATGAGAGATTTGCTAATGAGCGGTTTACGACCCATTATGTGAGTTTAAATTTATCCCAAGTTTCAATTTTATTCGGTTTAAAGTCAATTATTTAACTATTATCCTAATCACAACTAACGTGTGTGACGCAAGACAGAGGTTGGAGGCTGCAACCCAACAATCTCAGTCGCCTAGTGGGGCCGGCTACGAGACCTCCATGGTGGATCCTAATAGGATTTGGCGCGAGATTGCCTCTGAATCCCACAAGAATCTCCGCTTCAGGTTGGAGTCATTATTCGCCAGTGGCATCTGCTCCTCTGTGTTGGCAGCTTCCTCTGCGTCTGCCCCTGTCACTAGCCCTGCTGATCAAGGGAGGTGGTGCGGAAGCTAACACAGAAGTTTTACCAGTAGGTGGAACAGTGTGAGCAGAAGTATCAAGAGATTCTTGCACGCGTTGCCATCAACTCTGACCTAAGCAAGAAGCTGGAGCAGCTCGACCAGTTGCGACAACAGATGGAGGAGTACAGCCAGTAGATGCACACTAGAGGCAGCGGCGTACTGGTTCCAGCGGTCACACTGCTAGTGGAGCACCGACGGCAGCACCTCCTCCGCCACCGCAGTAGGGGGACCACGATGCCGATGACGAAAATTACCGAAATCTGTAGGATATAAGGTTGCACGCATTTTTGTTTGTCTATTTGATTGTATTCTATATTTGTGACATTTTATTTCATTCAGAACATTTTTTTTAATAGAATAAGTTTTTTATTTTTGGCAATGTTAAATTTAGGGTTTATAAAATTAACATTACCGTCGGATAAATCCGACGGTAACATAGCTCCTAAACACGTGAAACGGTACCAAAGTGACGATAACTATCAACACAATCTCGCCAAATTTATTGAAAAGTCCAACGAAAAATCTGTCGGTAATTAGCGTTAGACAAAATAAATTTGACGGTAAGCAGTTTATAGCAACGTTTATACTATCAATCCAAAAACGACGATAAATTTGACATTATTCAGCGTTTTTCCTATAGTGATATATAATAGTTGTAGTTATCAATAGTAATCTATTATGCCAAATCACCAATAGTAAAATTAAGTATACTTCTAATTTAATATGGGCCAAATATTAAGTGATTGATGAGTTTAGTTTTCAAAATAAATGTTTCACGATGAATTCTTTCCTTGTGATTAACTTTTTATTATTTTAAATGTTCAATGTTCATTTGCACGTTGTGGTTTTCTTCCTTCCTTTTTTGACGCTTGGATGCGGTCAAGTAAAGTACTTAAAAAAACATATATATTTGTCAAGTTGTATTTCTTATTATATTTATATATATATATATATATATTAGTTTTTTTAAGTTATTTCGAATGTGGAAGGGATTGTCATCGCCCATATCAACCTTGCAGGTACTAAGGAGGCTCACTAAACTCGTGGCAAGTTTTTTTTAAATAAAAAATAAAAAACTTATTTAATAATGCCCTGCCATGCATGGACATTAAATTTGGAACATTTAATTTCTGTATTAATTTAATAATGAAGTAAAAAATAGAGTAATTTAAATATATTGGTACATGATATATTATATACAGATGTGGACTTATAAGTATACAAATATGTAAAATACATCCTACGATTGGCATGAAAAAAAAAGAAAAAGAAAATAGTTGTATTTTGTAAGCAAAGATAACCAAATGTTAAAACGTGTCCTTTATCCTCTACATGCAGAATAAAACTGTACGTTAATCACATTGGAAGACACCAAACATGACCTGCGTTTCGCAAGTTCTCATAATAAAATGTGATCTGCGTTTGACAGGAAAATAGCTTGCATACACAACACGTGTATGTGAAAGGGTAATAGAGGATTTTTATAACGCATTTTACATTATGCTTGGAAGGCAGGTGAGGATACTTCAACTCGTTTATGCGTTTTGTTTGCAAGGAAGAAAAAGACGAGGAAGAAGGTTGAGTGTTGAGTAAGTGAGGAGAAAAAATACAATACAAAAAATGCTTCATAATTTTATATTTTTTCAAAAATATATTATTAAATTGATCATTCTCAAAGGGTACATATTTTTTGAATTTTAATTATGAATAAGTTTATTTATTTGTGTTATTATTAGAGTGTATATTGATACTATCTGTATATATGTATTCTTTGTAAGTATGTATATATATGTTTTCAACGAAAAAGTCTTTCGCAGGATTACACGTTTTAGGTTTTAAACAGACTCCTATTTTAGTATTAAATATGTTTAGAGTCGTCGTAATATTCAAGCTATCAGAGTGGCACAGCTGGAAGCATGACATTCTAATAGTGACGGTGTTATAGTCATGGCCTGGGGATAGACGAGCAATCCCTACCCAAGTTATGGTTTGGAGCACCTACCTGAGTAGACGAGTAATATCTATTCTGGGTTGGGTGAAACACTGGCATGGGGAGACAAGTAATACCTATTCCATGTTGTGGTGTTCTGTCCTAATTTAGCTACCGGACATATCGGGTTTGGCTTTATAACCGACAGATGAGACTCATCAGCCATAAGGCAGACATGCATCATATGCATTTGCATGCTTTGTTTAGGTTTGAAGTTTTTTTTGTTTGCCCAATTACTTAACTGTTATTAACTGTTATCTGAGCTACGTGCTGTAATTGCTATCCATACCTGTATTTTCTTTGTCTGTTTTACCTGTGTTTGTTCTGGTGTGGTACTTTTGAGATTGAGTTTTGGTGCTGAATTGATGATAGTGTTGATTGATTGCGTGATAGATTTCTGATTGGAGTTTAGCTAAGTATGAAAAATCAAGCTGGTTCAGCATAGACTTAATGAACCTATGCTTGGAACAGTTGGTTATTCATACAGTTTAGAAAACTTTTAAGATATTTCTTATAAGAAAAGAGGTTTTGGATTTTGGATGATCACTGTGTTTGAAAACAGTTTTCTTTTGTAAATATCTTCTTATAACATTTCTGAAAATTCGTGATGAGGCCATGCGGTTAGGTTCTCACCCCTACAGGTTTATCTTTTTAGGAATCGGGCAAAGAAGTTTACGAAGAGTTTATTTGCGTTTTACTTATTCGATATCGTTATACTAGTTTAGTCATTATTTATTTATCCTTCGCCATTAATATTGTATCTTGTAAAGAGGGTTAGGAATTTTTATTGTTACATTTGTAAATTAGTTTATACGGTTCGAGTTTTGCAAATGCTCCTATTTTATTATATAGTATGGAAGTCGTCGTAGTACTCCTCACTATCAGAGTGACGCAGCTGGAAGCGTGACATTCAGGTAGTAAGAGTGTTACACATCCCACCCCAAATGTTGTTCAAACTTAACGTACAAGTCTATCATCGGCACTTGAAATCTGGTTTGTTGATGAATATAGAACATTTGCTGCATGCATGCATTGTCTGTGATGAGCATTATTTGAAACTGTATTAGCTCACCAAAAATGTGTACATAATTCCTGTATAAAATATTGCTCATCCTCTTTAAAATGTGATTTTATATGTTCTCACAAAGACCATTTCACAACTCTACAAAATTGATGGTGCATGGAATAGCAAAAGAAAACGGACGTTGACAAATAAATGTCACTCCCTCGCTTGTATTTGGTATGATCTCACCGTTATAATACACTTATAAATTTATAATATCTTCTATAGCCTCAACTTCACATCACCTAAAATTTTTTGACATTGCTAACTGTAAGGGAAAAAAAAAACACAAGTATAATTGAGTTATGGAGAGACAATAGTATTTATAGGCGAAATTCTCAGATTAAAATATTTTATTTAAACAATACGTAATCTATGCTTTATCAAAATGTAACTTGTATTTTGTAAGTTTTATTTTTTAAAAATTTCAAAAATACAAAATGCAATCTGCGTTAAAAAAAAAAGGACAAAATGAAAAAAAAAAACAAAAAAACACAACCTGTGATTTACTCCAACATCATAACAATATAAATATTACAGAAGCATTTATTATATTTTGTATTAACACTAAATTTTTTTTCATATGTAAAAAAATAGCCACATCCGTAATGAAAACAAAACAAATATGTCTACACAATAGGGTTAGTGTTGAGCAAGAGATTGACGAGAGAGTGGTTAAAGTAAAGAAAAAACAGCTTTTGAAACAGGGAAAATTGAAAGACATGCTAGTCTTTAACCGGTAAAAATGTATGTATATTGTGACAGTGTGATACATGAATTAATTAAGGTGTAAGGTATGTGCCATTTGCCAACTGTTGAAAACGATGTGTGTGAATCCTTTAACGGCGCCAAGGGTAACACCTCCATGTGCACCTACTTTGGCTTTTTCTTATCAACCTTCAAACTTCAAAATCAACTTGGTTCGTTTATTATTGTGGGGGCACCACCCATTACTATTGTAGCTAGAGGAAAGAAAAAGATACACAATCTATAATAAACAGACGAGAGAATTCAAATATCAAATCACAAGATATCATGTCAGATTAATTTTATTTTTGGTACAACATCAATTTGTTATTATTATCTCCGTGATATGGGTTGCCCCCCCTATATTGTATTGTCCATTCCTTGATGTTAAAACTTTGTACAGTTTGTTATGTGTATGCTCGTTTTGATATTGAAGGATTTTAGTTTTAACATAAATCAACCCAATCCGTCTATAATAATTCTGTCCATAATAGATAATTGGGTATAATAGGATCGAATTTTGATTAAATCTTATTTTAATTAGTTTGGATATTAATTTTGAAATTGCAAAACTTAAACCAATCCGATTTTTTTAATTAGATTTATATTAATTTTTAAAGATTGAAATATTATATATATATACAACTTTATTTCTATGTAATGCAAATTATAATATTTATTTAAGTATAACTTTGATGATGTTTTACTTTTTATTTATTATTTACATAATTTTTTTATTTTAAAATTTTTTCTAAATTTTATTTTTAATTGGATATCTAATTATCCGAATTACGTACTCTAATCCGAATTTAATCATTTCGAACTATCTACTCATAAAAAATATCATATCCAAACTAATTTGAACTAATTAAAAATTAATCCATACGGATTTCATTCTTCCCCAAACTCAAACAATTCGACCGATAAATATCCTTACATGTTAGCATTTCATATCGAGGAATATAACCATATAGTTAAACTAAAGTGAAAAAAAAAGTAGAAGCAATCATTTATTATCAATTTTAAATTTTAGATGTTTTAAAAATTAATTCTTAAAATATTTATAAGTTAAAAAAAGTTTTGTCATTTGAACTAATTTATGAATTAAATCCATTCAATTTTAATATAATATCAAAATATATATAATATAGCCTAACTAAATTATCTATAAGATATTTATTTTTTTATTAAAAAATTTAAAAAAATATTAGAGAGCAGTTCTCTCATTCAAAGTCGTCATGTTTGAAGAAAATAATTGGATTAATAGTTAAATTAATTTTTACTAAAAAATTTTATCAATTGAATTAGTTTTTAAAAAAATATAAATTAATTATGTTTGTCCTTTTATCATTCTATTAATAATTTTTATCAATAATTAATAATGTAAAATAATAACTGACAATATACATAAAATTTAACATGTTCAATTAGACTTTTGACTAAATATATTTATAAACATCTATCAATTTTATTCCAAAGTTATATTGGAATTAAAATTTATATAATTAAAAAATAGTTAAATTAATAAATTTTTATAAACATTTATCAATTAGAATGTTTTATATTATATATGTTGTCAATTAATATTTTACATTATCAATCATTAACAAAAATAATTAATAAAATGATAGAAAAATAAACATAATTAATTTTCAATTTTTAAGAAAACTAATTTACATTAATTAATAAAATATTTTAAAAATAAATTTAGAAAACGACTAATTTTTCAGTAATTAATTTAACCATTAATAAGAAAAATCACGTTATTGTTTAGCATTTGTCCTCATCATATAATAATTAACTAATCAAATAAAATAGTTAGACCAAAACAAGGGACCCTTTGGGTAATACAGGTTGACTAGTAGTGGTGGTGTTAACGAGAAAAAAACGTTAGAATATTAACGGCCACAACTTCCTTCTTTTCCAATTGCCTTGTCTCATCTACTGTTTTTTCCTTCACTGTCTTAAAAAATCAATCAGGACCGTCCACTTGTCCCTAGGATGATTGCTGCGATGAATTGAACCAAGTCACATGCAAATGTGGTGGACCAGTGTTTTCCACCTTTTGATGCTATTTTCACTTTTGCCAAGGAAAATTCATGTTTGTATTTTCTTGTCTTGCATTTCCAACCTCTTTAATTACTCTTCTTCTCTTCTGCCACATTTTCGAGAATTCAAATCCCCCATTCCACATTCTCCTTTGACTAACCCACTTGCCTAATCTTCTTTACTTCTCTATCTCTGCTCTGTGGCCCACCCTATGTTGGACTCTTTTGTAGTTTTCGTATCCTCATTCACACAAGGATTTATAGGATATCAATATTTTTTAGTCGAATTTAAAGTATAATTATTGGATTACTTTAAAGGTTTAATTATTCTAGTTTTACAAAATTTTTAATTAAATTTTTATATATTTTTTAATTTAATTTTTGTACTATTTTTTTAATTAGATTTTTCTTAACAGTAATTTATTTAATTATATAGAAACCCAAATAAAAAAATAAAATAATACAGAGATTCAAATAAAAAAAAATTTAGAGACCCAAATTAAAAAAATTAGTGTAAAAATTCAATTAAAAAAAAGTATAAAAATCTAATTAAAAATTTGACAAAATTATAAGAACTAAGAGAGTAATTAAATCTAACTTAAACGACTAACTTGTATTCAAATAAATTTTTGATATTATACTTTTTAAATCATTCTTAACAAATAGTCTCTAACTATCAATTTAGTAATTACATGGAGAAAACAATTGAAAGAAGGAACAATTTATTCAATTTCACGAAACAAATTACGTATACTTCACCGGGATAAGTACTGTTTTCCTTGTAATGTTATTAAGTAGTTGAGCTGGTGGTTTGTCTCCACTTATTTGATTCCCTGCTTCCCCTGCATATTTCTCAATACCTTTCTTTACCAACAAGAAAGAACATTAAACCATTGATCTTTTTTAAAAACTAAAAAGAATAAAAAACATGTGTCTTCTAATATGTATCAAGGGGTTAATCCCCCTAACATGTAAAAGTCTAAAAGATACAGTGAAATAGTTTATTTTATTTATTATAAAAAGTTAAGTGTTTAATCTTTGTCAAAAATTAATTCGTTGTGAATCTAAACCTTATTTAAAGATCTGTTAAATTACTTTATAACAAGATAAAATTTGAGATCTGATGCTTGTTTAAACAGATCAAATTAGTTGATAGGAAGTTAGTTAATGGCCATATATCATATATTGTTTATTCATAGTGTATAACCAAATCATAGTGGTATAATTAATGATTGATTTTTTATTATTTATTTATAACTTAAATAATTAAATTCATTTTCTATTTGTTGATCATCATTGTGAGATCATGCTATTTTATTTCTAGTATTGTTTCATTATTGGTTGATGCCATATGCTATGCACACAATAGCGAGTGGCAAGTATATAATTTTGAGGAAGTGGATATTTTTTAGTAGAAAAAAAAATTAGATAATGTCTAATCTTATTTTTTATTTTTTTATTTAATTTTGATCTTATTTATAAAATTAAAAATAAAATATTATATTTTATTTTCTCAAATGTTAAAAATAAAAAAGATTTATTTTCTAATTTTGAGGCATGGTTTATTTTATTTTACCGGAAACATGCATGGAGCATGCTCTTATTAATTATTAAACAATGCCACGCAGCCCTGAAAATACATCGAGATTGTTGGGTTGGATCGTTTAACGATCTTAAACGAACATATTTGGTTTTAAAATAGACTCGTGAAAACGAGGTATTTAATTGGTTCTTAAGAATTAAATTTCTATTTTATATAAGTCCTTAAGAATTATTTTTATTGGACTAATTGATTTTTTTGTCGTTTTGAAATTAATGTAGACTAATTTATTTTATAATAATATTTTTTGAAATTTAATTCTCTTATAAAAAATTTGTTAAGAATTTATTTATTTAACATACATAATAAAAATTTGATTGAAAGCGACATAATAACTAATATGTTCGATGAGAACAATTTAAAAAAATATATATACTGAATAAAAGATTATTGAAAACTAAAGTATTTGATTTAAAATTTATTGAAAGTCAATTTAAATTTTTTTTATAATATCTTTTAATTTATCAGGTCAAAGATTAATTTGTCATAAATCTAACTTTTATTTAAAAATTTATCACTAGTCAATATTTTCAACTCTAACCCAATAACTTATTAAAAAAATGTAAAAAAATAGACCCAAAATTAACATTTAAGTCCAAAATATTATTTTTTAATTCAAAAAATATCTATTTAGACAAAAATTAAAAAACAAAAAACTAAATAAGATAGTCCGTTATTAATCTTCAAACTTTCCTTAAATATATTCTACTTCTATTTTAAAGTTGCATATATACTTAATATATAAGTAGTTCTCCTGTGATAAAAAAAAAAAAAGCCAAAACAACTAGTTTGACATCCAAATAATGCTGCACATTCATCTCCCCCTCCTCCAACCAAATAATGCTGCACATTCATCTCCCCCTCCTCCAAATTTACGTTAAATATACGCACGTCTTCCTCTCCCTCCTATCGACGTAACAGATTTACGTAAATTTCTTTTTCTACGTAAACATTCATTTTCTTCTTCTTCTTTTCTTCAACGTTAACGATTTGCATTGTAATTTTTTGATCTGTAATATCTGCTGCTCGTCGTTCTTCTTCTTTTTCCTTCTCTTATGCTCGTTGTTCTTTTCTGTTGCTCGTCCTTCTTCTTCCTATTCTTTTTTTTTCTTCTTCGATTTTGTGGATTTTTTTTCTTCGTTTTCAAATTTTAATATTCTATCAAAACAATAAATGATTCAACTTCAAATCAGTTGAATGAGAGCGTTTTGGACAATTCTTCTTAAACAAATCAAGTGGACGAGTTTTGAATTTTTTTTAATCTAATTGAATGTACGCATGTGTTCTGAATTGAATTGAATTGAATTGATAATCTCTCAATTGCAGACACAGGTGTTTTGAATTTATATATTGGATAATGTTTCGTTCATTTAGTACTATATAGTTGTTTCACCATAATAACATCTTCGGTTCATTCTGCAGAAAGCTGTTTGAATTTGATTTTATATAATGGATAATGTTCCATTCATTTAATACTATACAATTGTTTCACCTTAATAATGTGTTCGATTCATTATGCAGAAAGCTGTTTGAATTTGATTTTATACAATGGATAATGTTTCATTCATTTAGTACTATACAATTGTTTCACCATAATGACGTGTTCGGTTCATTATGCACAAAGCTGTTTGAATTTGATTTATATAATAGATAATGTTCCATTCATTTAGTACTATATAATTGTTTCACCATAATAACATGTTCGATTCATTCTGCATACGAGGTGTGTTGTGGATGAACAATTTGTCCCAAAAGTCGGGAGATTTTCAAGACACTAGAAGAAGTCGGAAAGTCTTACAAAAATTATTCTAAAGAGTTCAAGAGTTTCTAAAACTGAATACTGATAGCAACATTTTTTTAAAAATTATCTCTCTGCTATATTGATATATGCATTTTTTTTGTTGACCCTGTGTATTAATTTCGGTTCATTTATTTTTTGGGGGCTCTTAATGTTTGATAAATATCCTGATTCCATTCACCGTCAACCTGGAATAAAATAGTAGCCAGACAGTTCTAACATCAAATAAATTATATCCTATTTACTATCTATATGCCCAAATGTGAATTTACAATAAGGGCTGGAGACTGGAGAGGACAGCAGATGAATTTGGGAGTCTTATTTCTTCAGATGCCTGAATTACTTGGTCTCTGATTTTGTTCAGTTTGTGAAATAGAATATTTAGACCATATTCGAGCCTGAAGCAAAAAAAAATTGGTCAATACTTCACTCGATACACTGACAAGCACAATCATGCATATTTTAATAAAGTGAATCAAAATGGCCAACCCAACTAAATCGAACACCATTCATGTACTGAATAAAACATGATAAATATTCAATCATCAAGAAAAAATTTTTTGCATGCAAAAGAACTCAAATGAACACATAACAATCAGGTGAATCAAATGATAAACACCAGTGAACTGAACACCAATCATGTGATGAATAAAACGTGATAAACATTCAATCATCAAGTAAATAGTTTCTGCATGTAAAATGACTCAACTAAACACACTAATAATAAAATGAATTAAAATAACCAACTCCACTTAACTGAATTTCATTGATGTTCTAAATAAAACTTAATAAACATTCAATCAACAACAAAAATATTTCTGTATGCAAAAGAACTCAACTGAACGCATTAACATTCAGGTGAATCAAATGACAAACACCTGTGAACTGAACACCAATCATGTGCTGAATATAACGTGATAAACATTCAATCATCAAGTAAATTATTTCTGCATGCAAAAGAACCCAACTGAACACACTAACAATCAGGTGAGTCAAATGACAAACACCAGTGAATCGAACACTAATCATGTGCTGAATAAAACGTGTTAAACATTCAATCATCAAGTAAATCATTTCTGCATGCAAAAAGACTCAACTAAACACACTAACAATCAAATGAATAAAAATGAGCAACTTCACTGAACAGAAAGAAAATAAGAACACATTTCCATTCCTATGCCATAGTTACGCCAAAAAAATGGAATCAGACTAAGTCAATCTACTAAACAAAGTAACTCAATTCATTAAACCTAAAATGCAACTACGAGAAATACGAGATTGCAAGATTTTAAATGAACAGTAATTTTTATCATACCTTTCGCAATCTCTGTTCTTGTTTTCATTTGTTTTTTCTTCTTTATTTCGAAATCTTCTCGCGATTATTTTCTAGTAACGGTTTTCGCAGAGAACACGAGTGAAGTTTGAGAGATTTTGAGACAGATTCGAACTTCTCCAGTAGCAATTTCAATGTTGAAGAAAGAACATTATTTCATATTCAATGCGCGAATGAATATGTTAACGTTTTGTGCGTTTGGGCACGTAGAGTCACGTTTCATTTAATGAAATTGAATTTTTTTTATATTGGGCCAGCTTGAATAGAATTGGATAAAAAATTATATGTATGTGTAGCATAACTGTTTATTATTTTAATAAATAAAATAAATGTAATAATTAATGAAATAAATAACTTTAAAATTTATTACCGTGACCCTCTCTTATCTCGTTTACAGTGTAAATGGGATAAGAGAGAACGACGGTTATATGTACAACTTGTTGACAGCGTTTGACCGGACACCAATTTGAATTTTTCAACCACTTTCTCCTCTCTTTTACCCCTTTTTGACAATATAATCGATAAATACGACGATTGCGCGTGTAGCTGGTAACGACGGACATCAACAGGCTGAACAAGACTTCGCAATGCCGGGACAGCCGACTTTGCGATTAGTTCTGTTTTGTTGAATTTTATGCAATCCCATATAGATATATGTGTGTATGTAGCCATGGTTAGGGTAGTCGTCAAGAACTAGAATATTGTTTGTATAATTAGAAACAGGTCATTGGTAAAAATTTGGAATTCTCTTTTATTTCACTTGTGTTAGGTTGTTACTACATAATTATTAGTTTGGAACTCTATTTTATTTCTCTTAGTTTCGTCAAATTTATAATTAATTTTTTTATATTTTTTAATTTAGTTATTATACTCCTTTTAATTTCATAAGTAGATTTTTTATTTCAAATATATTAAAACTAATAGAATGATATTTTCTAAAAAATATGTAACTAAATATTTAATTATGTTCTTAATTATAAAATCTATAATTTATAAAAAAGTATTTATTTAACAAAAAATTTTTATACTGAAAATATCTAATTACAAAACTTAAAATAGTGTAGGAATTTAATAAAAAAAAATATAGAAACCTATTTAAAAATTTAGTGATATTATAAGGACCGTTAAACTTAAAAGAACCAATAAAAGTTTGTAAAATTACTTATTGATAATTGTGAACGTATATTTTTTCTTCAGATGCCTCGCCTTCTACTGCCCCGGCGAGTGAGTCATACCCTTCCTCCACCCGACGCCATCGTCTATATCTGAGGGAGGTTGGATTTGACGACACGGTACCTCTCAGGGATTTCACATTTGACAATCCCCTTATTACGGCATTTGTGGAGTGATGACGTCTGGAGACCCACATGTTTCATCTCCCATGGAGTGAGGTCACTATCACCCTACAGGACGTAGCGTACCACCTAGGTCTACGCGCCCACGGGGACCTTGTTGGGGTGCTTCCGTGACTTCGGTAGGTGGTACCAGACGGAGATGTGGCAGTTGGTGGAGCGGCTGATGGGTGCCAGGCCTACGGTGGCTCCACAGCAAGCGGTGCAGAGGAAGGAGTCGTTCACGCTGAAACTCGTATAGCTGCGAGATCGTATCCGACAGATGCCCCCTACGGACGACCTAGAGACCCTTCGACAGTACGCTAGATGCTACATCATGTTACTGATTGGAGAATATTTGATGACGGACAAGTCGAACAACTTGGTCCACCTGCGTTGGCTTCCACTTCTTGAGGACTTTGGGCGGTGTTAGGCATTGTCTTGGAACTCGGCCATGCTGACCTGGACGTACCAGTCACTATACTCGGCAGCACACCGAGGCATCATGAATATCGTTGACTGCACTCCGCTGTTGATGTCCTAGATATACTAGAGATTTTTTTAGTGGTGTCCACTGGAGTGAGCTATCTACATGTATCTTATGGCTGCAAGGTAACAACTGTTTATTAATTTATTTAGTAATTATTCGTTTACATTGTGAACGAGATAATTTTACACGTATCTTGTTTACAGTGTAAACGAGATATATACGTGTCACGTCCACATGTTTTATCTCATTTATACTGTAAGCAAAATACGTGTAAAATGATCTCGTTTACAGTGTAAACAAGATAAGTGAAGGTGACGGATTTGG
>NC_029774.3:126995599-127058134 GCF_000817695.3 Arachis duranensis
AAAAAAAATGTTCATTACACATGTAACAAAATCCCTTATGCCGCTACTTGCCTACTTCAATGGAACCCATCAACTTCAAAATTTAAAGCTAGCTCAGCAATGACAAGTTGTGCAAACAGCAAATAGTCAAATTTCTTGTGCTTTCCAGCTTAGGATTAGATGTGTATCTAATCTTTATATCGAATTCCCCCTTTTTTTTTTTCCTGTCTATGTCAAATTCTCATTTAATTGTTAGGTGTATTTTATGAACTTCATCTTCATGTATTATTCTTAATTAAATATCTCTCTCTCTAATGTAACCCAAATTGACGTTAATTATAGCTAGCTGGCAACAACAATTTTCTTTGAAAATGAATTATACAAAGAGATTATCAAACATTGATCAGCTACACTATATATGTATGTTTTCATTTCACCCTTACAACCTTTGTGGTACATATATAATCAAGTTATCCATGAAGAAGAATTACCCTTATGGTTAATATAGCATTAATCAAAGAGATTAAGATTTGAACCATTCGGTATAGTGTTATTTATTTATTTATTTAGAGACTCGAACCCCCAACTTCTTAGGTGAATATAGAAAGACTATGTCATTTGAGTTATAACTCATTGGCCATTCGATATAGGGTTTAAGCTGCATGATTTTATCAAAAGCACTAATTAATGATGATAGTTATAGGAATACAGTCAGACAAGAATTTGACACCAATAATATAATAGATAAAATTATTATTTGTGCATCAAAATTAGTTAGTATATATTTATATTTTAATATATATTTTATACTGATAACTAATTTTAGTAATTAATTTTAATATATATATATAGCATGATTGTATATACTAACTAATTTTGATATATAACTAGCATAATTATATAATGGGTTGTCACAAACTTATTATAAATTAAATAACTGAAGGAAAGTATCAGCCCCTGTTTTTTCCACGCCCATGTGGGATGTTGTTTAAAGTGATTATCGCATAATCATATCTTGGGGTGACTCTTGTGATCACTAAAAGGAACAAAATCATTAAGCATTTCCCTCCAATTTCAATTTTCCCAAACCATAGCTTTTACTTGCATTCAAACTTAGAGAGTAACTAGCGTGAACATTCTATTGAGTGGCACGTTTCTTAAAAAATGGGTTTTCCTCACTAGTTAAAAGAAAGAAAAAATGGAACCGCAAGAAAATCCTTCATAGGTAGATAAGATTGAATGGCAAAACAGATTTCTTTATGGAAGAGCAGCTTTACTTTACGAGTCCCACACAATTCACATAAAGGCATTGGGCATGCACGACCAAAACACACACCAACTTTCAAAGCTTGGCCTAACGGGTTGCTCAGTGCGCGTGAACAAATATACCTTAATTATTCCTACAATGTGGGAGAGCATTTTATCCATCTCTCTTTGATAGCATGTGAGAGGGAGTAAAATATAATGTTGGTTAGATATGCATGCATATGAAGCCTTTGCATTGAAAAGTAGGATTTACTTTGAAAAAAGGAAAGGAAGCTGTATCTTTAGATTAATTTTAACTCCTCAACATTGTTGGATAACTTTAAATTAGAAAAATAGTAAAACTAAGTTGTCATTATATACTCTGAATTCAGAGTAATTTTAGCCCCTCAAAATTATTAGACAACTTGAAATTAGAATAATAAAAAGTGTGTGACACATACTTTTTATAATAAAAAGTGTGTGACACATACTTTTTATATAAATTATACATATCTCTTTTTTTAATTCAAACTTTTACGGTTGTCGCCGGTTAAAGTTTACCAATTTTGAATTTGAAATAACATACTTTTTTTATCTCTCTTCTTTTTATTTTCTCCATTTTTCGTCTCCAACTAACTAACCTAATTTAGAGAAGATTTTGACATCCCTAGAGCATATGTTGGCTTTGTTTGTTTGAAATAAAGTGGAAAAAAGATAGTCGGAGAAAGAAAAATAGAAAAGAAGTAGTGGATCAATTTAGGGTTAAGAGTCAAATTCGTTCCTTAAAGATTATTTATTTTTTAAATTAGTTTTCAAATAATTTTTTTAAGTCATATTAGTCCTTAAAAAAATTATTTTAAATAAATATAGTAATTATTCATACTCTAACCCAACAAATAAAATCAAGCCCAACAAAACAAAAAGGCACACCCAGGAGGGTGGCCCTCACAGTACGTCGGACACGGATTTAAGGAGACAAAGTTCTACTTACCCAAGGCAGATAACTATCTCTAGAAATCTCTTCTACTATCTCTATCTTTTTTAAAAGATAGATTCAAACAAACTTTCAAGATAAAAGAAACAGTTATCCATTCGAAAAGATGGAACTATTCCAACAAAAGTAGTTATATACTCTACTATAAATACACTGACACCCCTCATGTATAAGGTACGTTCTACTCTATTAAAAAACAAGTACCACCCCTCACGAGAAACTGGACAGGCGGCACCTCAGTATCAAAGAGGTCGGACACTTCCATATTAAGGGATCTGGACCTCACGTTCAGACCCAAATCTACGTTTCAAGTAATCCTCAGAATAGTAGTTATTTTAAGTATTTTAATCTTTTAGACTCATTAAATTAATATAGTAGTTATTTAAAAAAACTATATTAAAATATTAAGATTCAACAAGTGATCCCAAAAATTGATTTTTCAATTATTGAGTTCTATTATATAAATTAAATAATAATAAAAATTATAATTAAAAGATTTAAATTTTAAATATTAAGGTTTAAAAATAATATTAAAATTAATACTATAAAAAATATTTTAAATTTAATATTATGAAAAAATAAAAAATTTATATAAGGATTAATTTGAATAATTTTTAAAATTTTAAGGATAAAAATGACTAACGTCTGGACTTTTAGAGACCATTTTGATTATAAATAACTTTTTTACATGTCAAGTGATACGTGGCATTAATCTACCACGTCATCATGCCACGTGACACTTTACGTGACACATCATCATCTAACTAATGGAATGACTAATTTGACTTACATTTTATCTTTTAAGGACTAATATAACTAAAAAAATCATTTGATGACTAATTTGAAAAATGAGTAATCTTTCAGGGACGAATTTTACTATTAACCCATTAATTTAGGGATAGCAAAATTATATGCAGAAAGATACCTGTGAAGGTTACTAGCGACGTGAGATTAAATTGGGACTTTACCAAATGAAAAATTCTATGTTGTTTACTAGTAAAAGAAGCGTAATATGTTGATCATATGTGTCAAGAGAAGAAGTGTGATGTGTGGCTTTGTATGCTTGTTTTTGACTCATATGAGTAAATTCCTATAGTGGTTCTTGAGATTTATCGAATTACTCTATTTAGTCTTTAAATTTTAAAGTTTCAATTTTATCATAGTGATCCTTCAAATTTAACTTCGAACACCATAGTGGTTTTTAGAGTCATTTCCGATGTGTCGATAGTGACACAGAGATAAAGTGCTGATCCGGGATCGTTTGTCACGTTAAAAGTTTTCACCGGCTAGATGACATGACAAGATTGCAATTGGGTCCAAATTAGTCCCTCCTCTTATAAAATCTTAATTCGTCCCCAATGTTAAGATTGCGCTTTTTTTTCATCTTATTTTTCTTTTTCTTCTTTTTAATCGAAGCTCTCTAACTATCTGCAACTACTTAACATTAAAAAATTATAACAGGAGGTGGGTATACAGTTGCAAACAGTTCGATAAGGTTACCTTCTAAAGGATATTGGACGAGGACGACTAATTGCAGGAGCACATCGCGTGTGCCGAAATAGTGTGGAGTGACTGCTGTCCAATTTTGCGATAATTTGGGACAAATTTAAATTCAAACAAACCTTTTTTTAGTTGTCTTTATGATGCGAGTTAATTTGTTAGTACTGTGTTAAGTTGTTAGTTCTTTTCTATTTCTATAGCATCTTATTTATTTTTTTTTTGTTTCAAACAATAGAAAGAGATGGTTTGGGTTATTTGTGTGGGTAGACACTTGGACAAGATGACCAAATTTCAGAGTGATCCCATAGTTGTTTGAAAAGAAACAAGATGGAAAATTGCATGAACTAGGTCGCTCTGAAGTCATCATGAATAACTTGAATCCAGAGTGGATAGAGAAAATTACTGTTGCTTTTTAGTTTGAGATTGTGCAACCACTTGAGTAAGCTACTCCTTTGATAATTTAATTTCCTGTTTCTATTCTAAGATACATTATATTCATATTTTTTCTTTTTTGACTAACTTGTAACTACTTGTCTTTTGACCCCTTTCCAGATTTCATGTGTACGATATTGATTCAAAATACTATGGTGTTCCCACTAAGATTTGTAAAAATTAGACACTAAAAACTATCCCTTTTTAACATTTTCTGCTTAATGCCAAGTTGTAAGTTGTAATCTGCTAAATTTACTGAAGAAGAAGAAAATTTAACAAAGGGGCAATTTATTAGTTGAAAACATGTAAAAATGTGTAAGGTTCCACTTTTTCTGAGGTCAGTTTCATTCTACTTATTGACCTCCATTGATTACTAACATGCCAATTTGGTGTAACATTTACACTATTTCATTTTTTTTTCTGTGAAAAACTCTACTTTTAAATAATTTGGATGCTGCTTTTTATTGACATTGGTGTTTCTTATTTGTGGTTTCAGATAATGACTAAACATAGCAGGAGCATAATTTTAAACCTCCTAAATATGTTTAGGTCAAAATACTCTACTTATCTCATGTGCAAACAAAATATCTTTTTAATAATTTTACTTATTTTGTTAGTACTCAACGAGATAAATAATATAGAAAAAAAATAATTTTCTTAGATTTTCTCTATACATAATTGTTATATTTATTTTATTTATTTAAAGGAAAAGTATATAGAATCAAAAGGTTACCTGTCAAAAACTAAACAAAACCATATTAATTTATATTAATTAAGTAAACCTAATTAAAACCTATAAAAAAAATTTTCCTTTTCTCTCTCACATTAACCTAGTCACCTACAATAATCACACACACTTCGACTTCCATGCTCTCCGAGACGCCCTCAACAAGCGCAATAAAAATCTATACAGACAACTCAACCTTGTATTGAACAGAAACGGCAGCGTCAGGCGCGGGAGAGCCCTCCCGCACCAGATCCAAACCTCTCCACCAAGGTTCTCTCCAAAGACCTCCCCGTCAACAAATCAAAGGGCACATGGGCGAGGATCTACCTACCCCGCGAAACACTGGATCAGAACTCCAAGTTTCCGTTACTGGTGTTCTTACACGGTGGCGCATTCATATTCCCATGCTTTTCATCAGAATAGCCATGAGAGAAATTATAAAAAAAATATTTATTTAATATGAAAAAAACATCATAATACTTAACAAAAGAAACATCTAATTATATTTTAGTAAAAATAATTAAATATCTATAAAATTTAAAAAAATATGAAATTCTTAAAGAAATAGAGACATTCACATTTGCAATACAAAAAAAATCAAAAAATATATAAAAGAACATCCATTTAGTATAAAAAAGAAACATTCTGATACTTAGCAGAAAAAACATCCATATATATTAACTCGTAGAGATTTTAGATTCACCCAAAAATATTTGGCTGATTTTTTGCTAATATCCTTTTGGTTCTCTAGCATTGCTCTTATTTAAAAAAAAACACACACAAAATATTAAGTGCATTTGTTCGGAGGAAAAAATAAAAATAAAAATATAAATTATAATTAGAAAGTTAGAACCATCCCTCTCAAAGTCTCAATCAATAAGAGGCCCATTGAGCAAGGTACACAAATTAGTTCACAAATAATGTACTTCGGCTCAAGACCAAAAAATACTTCAGCTTGATAAACCCAATGTTTTTCCCATGACTCTTCTATTCAAAATAAAAAGATATGATGGTTTATTTGGCATAAAGGCAGCCCAGTAATGCAGGATTCCGGGAAGGGAAAAAAAGCACCCAAAGAATGTAATATAAAGATAATTAGATTAATAACTGATTCCACCATTTAAATCTGTAACCTAATTTTGAAGTCACACGATGGTTAAAAATCATCATATCCTAATTTATTTCTAAAACAATGTTATATATGCAACAAAATTTATTATTTTGAATTTTTTATCAACCCTGAACCAATAAAAATATTTTTATACTAAATTCTAAATCCCAAATTATAATAGCATAAAATTAAAATATTAACTCAATGTCAGTGAATATCAATAAAAAATATAAACCCTAACATTTCTCTTATTTCTAACCTTCAATGATAGCAAAACGAAGGTTGAATAGTAAACAGAGAACATGAACATGAATCATTCTAAATCTAATAATGCACAACATAATCAAGAGGATTACCCTTCCCATTCATTTTAATGGGCATCAAAGCACAACGGGTAACTTGCCACATTTTGGTTTATAGTTATTTAAATTAAAAGTTCCAAATATTTATCAGAAAATAACAACCAATAAAGTATTTATCAATCCATTCTCAGCCCTCAAAGATACAACAATGTATCCCCGAAAACAATGCAATATATGCATATCAAGTTGACTGAAATTTCAATACACAAGATACAACATCAGAATTTCAAGGGAGAAAGGATACAACATATCAATCTATACAAAAAACCTCAGCTTAAGAATCTGTCATGAATTTCCGGTTGACTAAAGTTGGACAATCAGCTTCTGAATTTTAGGGAAGGTTTCACATTCAGATTATGTTTGGTTCCAGGTAATAATAAGGTGAAATTTTTCATAGATGAGCTCTATATAATTTTACACAAACTCATCAATAAAAAGGTTCAACCCATTTTTATCCCTATCCAAACATACCCTAAAACAATTTCATGCTTCCACCAAGTCTAGACTTGGTTCAGTAAAATGGAAATGCCTTTGAGCACCAAGTGCTGCTGCCTATTCTGCTGGAATTTCCACCAAAAACATGTGATGAACATAGCCCACTTACTTCCTCAGATGAATTTCCCTTCAAATAAATATGCTTTCTACTTGGTTAAATTTCCCTTCAAAGAAAGATTCTTTTTACTGAAATTTCGATTGAGTAAGAACATCGTGTTTCGTGGGGGTGCATGCCCAAGCCCTTCAACACTATCAACCCCCTGGACACAGCCCCAAGGCCTTGAGGGTCCATCCTCATCAAATGGTCTAAGCCTTGGAAAACCATTACCCAGCAATCGGACACAGAGAGGGCAAGGAGGATCACTTTTCTGCGTCTTTGGAGTTGCTTGCTCCAAACACTCGGCATGAAACACGTGACAACAAGGAAGAACTCCGGTTGTAGGCATGTCTCCACTTCTCACAATGCGTCGGGTACTCCAAGGTGATCTATGTGATAGAAGTCTTTCACACAAGCTGCACCTTGATCTATCCAAAGGGATATGCCGGCGACCACATGTTTCGGATTCAAATAACTCAGAAACCTCAGAAAGATCCAGAGTACTGCTAGCACTACTCCATCCCTGGACATCTCTGAGTGGATTAGAAGCATCAAACTCAGAAGAACTTGCAACTGCAGGATCAAAAGCTTCCCTAGCAGGAGTAATGTCAGGAAACGAGAAAGGATAGATGGGTTTGGATATGAAGGAACAGTGTTTAGAGAAGTTCCTCTGTAACAATCGTGATTTAGTAGTTGATTCAGACTCACTACTCTCTGACTGGGCTGAGGTTGAGCCAACACTATCTGGATCTTCAGAAGTTCCCTGTATATATCTTTGCCTATTAGCCTATTTCTCAAAAGACAACAAACTGTTAAGCAGACACTCGTCAATTAAAAGAAATTACCTCGTTTTGTGTAAAAGATATCTGGGTCAGTGAAGGACCTATTGAATGCCAATGAGAAGGAAGCAGTTCAGTCAGCAAAAGACACAATCCACAAGGCAACCAGAAAGAAATATTACAAGTTCCAAAAATTGTACTCTTCAAAAGTTTAACAGCAACTAGTGAAACAGCATAAGTTCATCTGGCAGGACAAATTTATTTTGCACTAAGCGAATCCACACCAAGAAACTTTGAGTGTGAACCAAGAGACAAGCATGACATTTTTTGAAGGACGACAAACTCATATACAACATAATTTACAAGAAAAGAAAAGGCCTCTGATGATTAAATGAATCCCTAATGGAAAAATCAGGATAAAATAGATAGGTTACGACACGTGGAGACATAATCAAAATAAAAACTGTTCACATAGAGTACAGATATATTTTTCAAACATAATTTCTTCAATATAGTAAAATTGCAAATGAAATAAGACATACAAAACATTTTAAAGTATATACCTAGATGCATAATGTATAGGGAAAAACGCTAGTTGTGTAGTGTGGCAGAACAAGTCCACCGTTAAACTTTACAGAATCACACTTAAAGTAATGTATGCATATCTACAACAAACTAATGTGGAGATTTCAGCATTACCTCTGCTAGTTGGAGTTTCATAATCATTAATGCTTATTTCCTGTATTGCTGGAGGTGTCCACTGAGGACCCTGAGAGAGGTCAGATGGACTACTAAGGAAAGCCCCGGTACCATCGGAAGCGGAATAATGAAGATCATATAGGTGGTTGCCGCTAACCCACCCCCTACTGTCTTTCCCATTTGATGACGTAGAAGAGCCATAGAGCTGAATACCATCATGCAAACCGTATGAAAGCCCTTCGGACTGGAATCTGAAATCCCACCTAGATGGAGGCGGTGAATAGCTTGTATTCGTCCGCCAGTACGGCTCATGTGGGCCCACAGACCAGTCCCTACTGGCTGCATTTGATCCATGTGGCCTTGAAGCCACACAACAAAGCGACCCCGTCTTAACTATCTTTTCAGAATATCACTATAAGCCAATGCTGAATGCTCCCAACACCAAAGCTATCCTTAGCATTCAACTCGGTAATTACATGCCAGGAACAAAAAATTTGGAAACTATGCTGCAATTTGTTATGGTGCAAGCTGCCAGCTTACCAATCATAAGTTAACACAAAAAAAAAAAAAGATTTCATCTTCAACATGTGTAGGAAGGCCAAAATGAAAAACCTGCATTACAGAAATGGCATTCAACACAACTGACTAGAGAAATGCATTTACAAGAAACAGCATACAAAAGTAAAGCTATTTCATCTAAACAAATTGTCATTTTAAGCCAACAACTTAATAGTTAAATAACATTAAAATTACAAACAATGAAATATACAAATAAACAATAAATCATACAGACACTGAAATCATGGAAAACAACCCTATGTAGGAACTGATAAAGAAATTATCAGTAACAAAAAAAAAAAACCGCGTGTAAAAGAGTAAATTCAAATAAAATCAACTACCAACAGAGCAAAGAAAAACAAAAGCAGGAAGCTTTTTTCCTTAAGAAAAAATCTTTCGAAAAGAGGAAGAAAAGAAAGTAGCTGAAATGTTAGCAAGAGAAGCATATGACATGGTATGGTACCTTGTGGCAGCGATTGTGTGCGGAACAGATTGGTAAGGTGAAAGAGCGAAGAAAAGACGAAACCCTAATTAAGTGGTGGAAGGGAGAAAGGGGTTCGACGGAGAAAGGAGACGGCGGTGGCGGAAGTACCAACTACTACTCCCTAAGTCTCACAGCTGGAACCCACCCACCTCTCTCTCCTACTTCTTCATCAACTTTAAAACGCACCGTTTCCACCACCAGAACCCCACTTAAACTTTATCTGACTTTGAAGCTTAAACTTTAAACCTTGATTTTAGGTGACAATGGCATTTCCCAATCTAATAATTATTCTTCGTCGCCTAGATTTCTTCCTCACACAAGTTTGTCACTTTTCAAATTTCTTGTAATAATTTTTATTTTATACGTATTAGTATGAGTTTTGCTTTCTTTAAGCTTACTAAAAGGATTTAGCTCACAAATTTAAGAGTATTTTTGTTTAAGGAAAAAAACTTTTAAGGATTTAGCTAAACATATATTAAAGTTATTATTAGTGGAAATTTTATTATTTTAATAATTCATATAAATATATTAAGAATAAAATTTTATATTTTTATAAAAAAAATTAATTGACAAACTTAACATGTAATTTAACTAAATTTTTAATGTAATTTAAGTTCTTTAGCTTTAAATATGTCAATGGAAACTACAACATTAAATTCTATTTGTAAATTTCGTATTTGTAATATAATAGGTTTGACACATTTAGAATCATGGATATCTTATCCAATTATATTTGGTAACCAGTTAGGGTATGATTCAATTACAACTAATTATTGAAATGAATGTTTTTGGTATATATATAGACAGGTGGACGTTGCAGAGGTGCAGGTCCAACACGCAGGTAACGTGCTGACTCAGCACGCAGCCCACATGCTGAACACCTGTCCAAAATTTGAAGCAACATGCAAGCTCCGTGTTGACACGTGGCGGTCATCCATCAACACGCATGATGCGTGATTGATACATGGCAGGCAACTCGCAAGTTGCGTATTGCACACGTGGCGGACGTTTGTTGGATGATTTAGTAACATGTAGCTTGCAAGGTGAGTCTTCTGCCTATAAAAAGCAATGTTCGTAACCATTTTGTTTCATTTGGAAAGAAGTGTTTTCCTCCAGGGTCGGTACGATGGAAGGCACAGTAAATATAGTGGTTTACCACAACGGTGAAGTCGTACGAAATACGTATGAGAGTGTGAGCTTTGTGTGTGAGAATATGTTTTCGTTTGTCGTTCCATGCACTATAACGTTCACGGAACTACAGTACATGTTTTGTCAAAGCATAGAGGTTGATATTATAAAGAGGGTGACCAACATTCTCTACAGGAGTCCGGTTGTCATTTTTGGCGGCCTGATACAGTTTGAGGTTATGCCAATAGTCGACGAAACAAGTATTCAACAGATGTTTCATATTCACCAGCAAACTTAGGTGCAACACCCGAGGATTGAGTTGTATGTTGAGTTTGAGCATATTATTGCAGA
This sequence comes from Arachis duranensis, assembly GCF_000817695.3. Taxonomy (NCBI): domain Eukaryota; kingdom Viridiplantae; phylum Streptophyta; class Magnoliopsida; order Fabales; family Fabaceae; genus Arachis; species Arachis duranensis. The sequence goes on from NC_029774.3 coordinate 127,006,541, forward strand.
TGAGGTTCAACATGATCCAGATGTGCAAGATGACAGACTTGAGGCGTACTTGGGAATGAACGATGATAGCGATGAAGAGTTCAAAACTACGTACGAAGCTGGTGATGAGGACAAGGATGACGATGGGGGAGGTGAGGCTGTGGCGAAAACTTTAGTGGTTCCATCCGCAATTAGTCAACTGATTGACGTTCCACCCTTTATGCGTAGCTTGGATCTTGACGCCATGCATGCACCGGAGTTTCCCGAATATGAAAACACAGGTACGTGAGTAGTGGGTAGTATGTTTACTTGATTTTGTTTTAGTGGATCAATGAACGACAAATTTGTTTTCTTATAGGTGTTGCTGATCCTGAGGATGGGGAGTTTAGGATCGGAATGGAATACAGTTCAAGAAAATCAGTTATTGCGGCAATTCAGAGTTACACTATCTCCAGAGGAGTCGATTACGTTGTTTATGAATCTGAGCCACAAACATTCTATGCAAAGTGCAAGACTTACGAACGTGGGTGTGACTGGCTTATCCGAGCCAGCTTGATACAAAAGAAAGTCTGTTGAGAGATTCAGAGATACAACAGGAGGCACACGTGTTCCATGGGAACGATCTCACATGATCACTCCAAGTTAGACTCGGACACGATTGCTGAGGCTATGAAGCCATTGGTTGAATATAACCGTCAAATCTATAATTACGGAGGTACAGGCAAGATTCAACTACACTATTAGTTACCGGAAGGCTTGGCTGGCAAAGCAGAAGTCGATAGCCAAGGTTTTTGGTGGATGGGAAGAATCTTACCAAACTTTATCGTTGTGGTTCTTGGCGATGGTTCAAAAGATGCCTGGTTCAAAAGTCCAAATAGAAACACAACCACTGTATAACGGGAGTCAAGAGGTAGACGGTGTTAGGTTACTTCATCGGGTATTCTGGAGTTTCAATCCATACATAAGAGCTTTCAAATATTGCAAGCCGCTGGTTCAGGTTGACGGGACCCACCTATACAGAAAATATAAAGGTTGCCTTTTGGTTGCAGTTGCACAAGAGGAGAATAAAAACATTATACCGATTGCTTTTGCCATTGTAGAGGGTTAGATTGCTGATGCCTGGCACTTTTTTCTCAGTAATTTACGAACACATGTTGTAAGAAAAGATGACGTGGGATAATCTCTGATCGTCATGAGTCAATCCAGGCCGCAGTAAATCATTGCGGAGGTGATTGGAAACCTCCGAGAGCATGGTGGATGTTTTGTACTCGGCACATTGGCAACAACTTCTTGAGGGAATTCAAGGTTCCGTACTTGCAAAAGCTTATGGTCAACATTGGGTATTCAAGGACAGCGGAGGAGTACAATGCGAACTACAGGAGGTTGCAAGAACGAGGCAAGATATATGTTCGTTGGTGCGACAATATCGATCGTCCCCCTTGTCAAGTTCATTAATTCGGTGTTGAAGGGTGCTTGAAATCTTCCTATATTGGCACTAGTCCGAGCACCATGTTATCGGTTGAACGAGTTGTTTACGCGGAAGGGTACCGAGGCTTATCAGTGCAAGTGTGCTGGATTTACTTTCTCTGAATTTGCCACTCAGAAAATAGAGGCAAACATGCACCGCGCAGGTAACATCATTGTGAACCGATTTGATAGTAAAATTGAGGTGTTTGAAGTGCGCGAAATGCCTAGTGAAAAAATGTTAGTTGTTGATCTTGCACGACGGAGGTGCGACTGTGGGCATTTTCAAGTAGAGTGACTTCTATGTCGCCATGTTATTGCGTGATGCACTAACATCCAACTCTCGAGAGCTGGTAAAATCCGGTGGTCCGTAAGACTTGCTCAACATTCAGATGCCACGTCTTTGGTTGGTCAAGCTTACGGGGTAAAAAATTCCTATTAGCCTGATAAAGTTCAACCAGAAAAGGAATTAATTTAATAAATAACAATACGAATAAATTGATAACTTCTTTTAACAGAAAATAAAATAAATAACAATTACAAAAATTCAAATTTCTTATTACTCACATCTATATTCTTTGTTAGTTTCACTATAACATATAATTATATATTGTTGGTTAGCAAAATATAGGTTTATAAAATATAAAATACCATATTCTATAAATAATAAAAAATATATATTAATTTTGAAAAAATTAACATTAATTTTAAGCGTTAAGTATGATTTTGGTCCTCAACGTAGAGGTCGAAAATCGATTTCGTTCCCAACTTTTTTTTACTACAAAATGGTCCCCAAAGTTTCAGTTTGTTTTAAAATCGTCATTCAGACGAAAATACTCTTCTCCCTTCACCCCAAAATCAACCACCACCACCACCACTAGAACAGAAGTCTACACCCAACCAGAACCACCACCACCACCACCACCACCACCAATATCATTATGGTCATCATCATCTTCATCAGAACTTTCTCCAAAATCAACCAGAAGTCCAAGCCGAACAAGAACCCACCACCACCACCACCATTATCATCATGATCATTATCATCATCATCATCAGAAAATTCAAGCAACATGCACTTTGAACAATAATTAACAAATTCAGCAACAACAATATTTCAAATTCAAATTTCAGCAACAACAAGTTTTCACAACAAATTTCACAAAAATTCCAATTCACAGAAGAAGAAGCTGGTGGTGGTGCGGTGCGGTGTGGCAGGACGGCAGATCGGCGAAGAAGAAGAAGGTGCGGTGGTGCGACGATATGGCAGTCCCCCTTCTCTCCTCCCTCCTCCCCTCCTCCCCCCTTTTCTCTCTAATAAAATTGGTAAAAATAATGATTTTAAAACAAACTGAAATTTTGGGGGATCATTTTGTAGCAAAAAAAAAAAGTTGGGGACAAAATCAATTTTCGACCTCTACGTTGAGGACCAAAATCATACTTAACCCTAACTATAATTTATATTAATATTTAACAATACACAAATAAATAACAATAAACTACTAAATTAATGTTAACCAAGTAAATACTAATAAATTAAACAAAAATAACAAACTTACATAATTAGGATGTCCCAAATAATTGACCACATGATTTTCAGGAGACGTATAATTACATACCATTTTGAGTATTCTAATCTGACTCTCAACCTTAAAACTAATTCAAAATCCTAAGTCTCAATGAGTGAAAATCCCACCCTTATCTCCCTCAATAATGGAAGGCAACCCTAACCCTCCAACTCCACCACCTCTCAACAATACATGAGTAATGAGCCCCACCACCCTCTTAATATAGCCGAGCGCACTACCAACCTCCCCTCCCACCATTAATGACGCTTATTTTCGGAGGGGGCCTGCCTCCTGCATGCCCACATGGGGCAACACGCAGCTTGCGTGCTACTGCATGGTGGACACACGGCGGAGCGCCACCAACACACAGCCTGCGTACTATCTAGGTGGCGTGCACGTGGCGTAGCGATGTCAACTCGCATCTTGCGTATTTTTTGGATGAAGGCACCTTTGCTTCATGAGCTGAGTATGTATGGTTGTCTCTTGCATGGAGTAAGGTTGAGCTAAGTATGTATGGTTGCCACTTGTCTCTTGCCTCTTGCATGGATGACACGTCAGCACACATGCTGCGTGGTGAACAACACGGGATCTACGTGTTGGCTAACATTTCTGACTGCTCCACAATTCTGAAAATCACTCCAAACCCCAATATTTGAGAAAACACAATTGCTTTCTCCATTTAGAAAATAATTTATGTTCCAAAGTCATTTTTACGATTAAATTTTTAAAGTGGTCTTTGAGATTGACACCGTGCACTAAAATCATCTTTAAGATTTCAATTGCATTAATTACGTTATTCAGATTGAAAAAATTACACCATATTAGTCTCTGACCCATTTTTCGTTAATGATACACTGACGTGGAGAAACCATGAGGTGATACGTGTCACTAAAGATTTATTTATAAAAATTGCACCATTAATGTATTCAAAGATATTAAAAATTTTGAATTTATAAAAAAAAGGAACAAACTGATGAAATGACTAATTTGGTACTCGACGTTCAATTTCAGGGACTAAAATAAGCCATTTGATGCAAAGTAAGAGACCAATTTGTTGTATATATAATAATGACATAGTAGATAATACGTAGACAAATAACATTGTGACACGTGGCATAATTCGACACGTGACAAAATAGCATTACAACTAATTAATTGGCTGAAAAAAATTTAAATTCATTCCAAAAGTTACTTTTACGTTAGATGTTTGCTATGATGCCTAAAAGATATTACCTAATTATTAAAATAGGTTAAATAATTAATTTTAAATTTAAAAAAATAAAAATTAAATATTTTAAAACTACTATATAAGGTAATTTAGGCAAAAGTTAAATACCAAACAAAATGCACTATAGAATTGGCCTTCATGTGTCAGAGAAGTTACAGTACTATTCACATCGCGCCAGAGAACATCGTCACTGCCACGACCTCCATTCTTCCATCGCCGTCATCGTGTTCCACCTCTAGGTTGCTTTTTATTGTTGGTCCTAGCTCTAACTATCATTGTTTTGAAACATGCAAAAAGAAACATCCATAATATAGAGAAAGAAACATCTAAAACATATAAAAATAAAATATTCAAAATATTTTTAGGTAAAAAACATCTAAAACATCACAAAAAAACCAGCTAAAACTTAATAAAAAGAAACATCTAAAATTATAAAAAAGAACCATCGAAATCTAACCTACAAAAAAAATCCAAAACATCACAAAAAATATCCTAAGATCTAACACGCAAGGCTACTATGGTTACCACCACGAGGACTACTGCAGTCAGAAGGAAAAACGACACTAAGGAGGCTTGCAATGTTGTAGAATTAACGGCTGTAAGAGAGACACACAACATTGTATACAGCAGTAAGGAGGTGCACGACGCTATAGAATTGGCAATCAATGGCACGCAATTTTACATAATTAACAGCAATAAAAAAATGCACAAAATGCTACAGAATTGACTGCAACAAGGAGTTGCATGGTGTTTTTAAGTTGATGATCAGTAAAGGAACGCAAAATGGAGCATAATCAAAGCATAATTAAATGGTAAAGCAGTGTTAAATTAGCATTTTGTTAATGTAAAATCAAGACTTTGAGAAGAATTAGTTGATTTAGAGTAAACTACCATTTCTACTCATAAAAATTGAAAACGTTGACATATTTGTCCGTAGAAAATAAAAATTACCATTTATATTTATGTAAGATTGATTTTTTACAAGTAAAATTATCCAAACCTTAAATAATTATATAAAATTCTCAAATTATCTTGATGAGTTTTATTCTTTTCAATTCATCGTTTAGAGCTCTCTCTCTGTCACAATTCCTCCTTCCCCCTTCTCTTCACTCATCATTTAACTCACTCATTCACTCACTCACTATCTACATACTGCAACACCTCTGTCAACCGTAAACTACCAATGCCGCAGCACCATCTTCTTTCCTTCTCTCGCTCTTTCTCACTCTTTCACACTCACTCACTTTTCCTCATATGCCAGAATGAAAGTACTATTCTTAACTTTAAGAAATATCATTATGACAAAGCACAAACAATGTGCTTGCCTTATGTAGTCATTTAAAATTGTTTTAACGTGCAAATTACCACACAGAATTGTGCTATTTTTCTATTATAATCCTATTCCGATGCCGACATATTTGATTCCATATAGCTTCAAGTGTGAGATCATGTTACTTGTCATGTAGCAGGGAATGCTAATCTAGTCCCGGGTTATTGTCACAATATATAATGATCATACTTTAGCCTTTACCAAAACCACTAGAGATTAATTTGCTTAAATGCTAACCTCATTCGTACTACACATATATTTATTTTTCCTTCACAAGCATGCTTTTCTTACAAAATATTTTTTTTAAATAAATTATATATAATAAAGTATTTTAAGATCATCAACTCTCTTTCATATCGCATTATTTATAGAAGTATATTCTCCAGTGCACAATAATAGAAACAAGTTGAGAAATCTATAGATAATGCAAAAATATTACCCTAATTTAAGAGGGCCAAACATATATTAAATAACACAAAATTTAAGTGTTAGTAGATAAACTAATACTCGTTAATTTAGGGTACGGATTAGTAAATTCTAAAAAAATATTATTCTAACAAAAATATATTTAACAGAGAATAAAAAAATTAATCTAAAACGGTATAAAATTATCTTATTTTATATTAAATTTTTATTTTATATTATTTAATTATCGTTAGAATAATTGAATAATTTTAGAGATAATAAATATATAATCGTAAATATTAATTACATAAAATTATAAATAGAAAATTAAATAAAATAACTTTGGCTATTGTGTCCCTAGTGCTACTATTATTCTAGTTATTAAATTCCTATTTGGCATGATAGTACGTATTTTTGTTTGGTAGAAACCCAGGTGCAATCGACTTCACTTAAAGTTGATACCTAAGCTGTTTGATAATTTGACTAATTTAACTAAATTTTTATCTAACGACTTTCAGATATCAACTTCACATAAAGTCGACTTCACATGAGTTTTCTTCATTTTGTTTTTTTTAACTCGTTTGAACTTCAGTATTTTATGACCAAGTGACTCTAAGTTCAAAGTATGAGTGCAAAACACGATTCTCACTCGTACAAACATTTCTCATGAAAACAAGCATAGAAATATTTTAATTTAGCATATCCTGTTTCTTATTCTCCAGTGGCATGTGACACAAATTAAACAGCTTAGAGCCTTAGACCATTGTTTAATCAAAGTGATGTATGGCTCTGTATTCTAGAGTTGAAAGAAAACGTCATTCTTCGCTTCAATTATATATCTCGAATACTACAGCAAATAGATAATTATTGTTTTAAGGTGAAAATGTTCCACCCCAGAAGATCATGTAAGCAGCATCATTCACTAGAATCTTCGCTAACTAATCCACTAGAGCATTTCCCTTATGATATAATTAATGTAACATTACACTAACATCATCAGTGTTCAATGTTTTGTGCTTCCTTCAAGTATATAAATGTGTGCAACTTCCTTGATACTATAACATAGTCGAATTAAGCATCACTCTCAATAAGTTGAACAACAAAAAAGAATGAAGGTGAGTTCAGTTGAGGCGGGTGAAGTACCAAAAGGTGTTGTTTCCCCAAGCAAAAGGGTGAAGAGAGTGATGTCAGTAATAGATTTCATTCTGAGAATTGTTGCAGCCATTTCCGCACTTGGAAGTGCATTGAGTATGGGAACAGCAAGGGAAACACTTCCATTTAGGACTCAGTTTGTTAAATTCAGAGCAGTATTTGAAGACCTTCCCACCTTTATGTAAGTAGTCATTTCTTTCTAAAATGCAATTCTTTTGTTTAAACAAATCAAACAACAATGAGGATTTGTGATTTCAGGTTCTTTGTGATGTCCAACTCTATTGTATGTGCCTACTTGGTTCTTTCACTTGCCCTGTCATTCTTCCACATACTGAGAAGTACTGCAGTGAAAAGTAGGATTCTCATGGTGCTTCTTGACACGGTAAAACACATTAAATTGAGTGTTCTAACTTCCTATGTTGATTTCTTGTGTGTGATTTTAGAAAATTTCACTGAATTTATCCTAAAAAGCTTATTAAGACTGAAGTAGTTTTGTTATCCAACTTGTGAAGATTATGTATGGCCTTCTCACAGCCGGAGCCGCGGCAGCGGCGGCTATAGTATTCCTAGCCCACCGTGGCAATCCAAGTGCCAACTGGTTCCCTATCTGCCAGCAATACAACTACTTCTGCAAGCGAATTTCCGGTTCAGTGATCGGCTCTTTCTTCGCGGTGGTTCTGTTCATGATTCTTATTCTCATGTCATCAATATCTATAAGCAAGCACTGATTTCTATATCTATATATTAAGAGTAGTTGTGAAATTGGTTTGTTTTAAGAGTTCTGATATGAATATCAATGTTTTTGCCTAGCTAGGCATGCATGCTCTCATGTATGAAACTTAACAAGTGTAAAATCTGTGTGTGGTTATGATTTATGAGATTTCAATAACAATGTTTTCTTTTGACATAGAATTCAGCAGTGTCATTACACAATTTCTGCATTTTATATTACTTTTACTTTAAAATGTTGCATAGATATATACTAGAAGTGATCGTGATTGCCTACAACTTCAAAATTCTTATTATGACAAAAATAAATAAATAAATAAATAATCTTAAGAAGGCGTGATCCAGGCATCTTTTAAACTATTTTCATAAGTCCGAAAATTCAATTAAGAACCAGTAATAGTCTTGTCCTTATTATGTACAGATAAGGTGAACAATGTCAACGTGAACTAGAATACTAAATTCTATTTGAAAATTTCATTTCTGTGATAGGACACATTTGACATATTTAAAATCTTCATGATTATCTTACAGAAGACTCTTATCATAATTCATCATGTCTAATCTAAACAATATAACATTTTTTCTTTTTTCTTTTGTTAATAATTACTTAGTAATATCCTCTTAAATCATTCCCTTGTTTCATCACTTGGGACTTGCCTGAATCTTGAGCATAATAGCTATCATCCATTTCAACCATTTGAGTTTTGACAAGAGGATCCACTATTCCAATGTTGTCAACACTATTGCTATGTTGAAATATTTCAAAGGTTGATGAGTTGTTGTAGGATCCATCAGACAATAGCTGTGAGATTGGACCAAAGTAATTCATGTCCAAAAGATAAGTAAGGGAACAAGTCCTTGGAAGATTCTTCATCATCATCAACTCCTTCTGATCATCATTGTTGGTTGATGCATTTAGATTAATTTGAACCGTTGTTGGGTATTCCTGTCCTTGATCCAATGCTTTAGCAGCATGTTTTTTCTTATATATCCTACACAAGACGCAGTCATCCAGCTGATGACAGAAATATCAGTTACAAATTGAACATAACAATTGAAACATATAGTTAAAAGATTGGAAGTCTTACTCTCATAGAACCAGTGGTCCTGCTGTTGTGATTAGATTGTTGAAGAAGACGATATTCGTGCATAATCCAATCAGTCTTGATCCCCTTTGGAGGTCTACCCTTGTAGAAAACCAAGGCCTTCTTGACACCAACATGCTTACACTTGCTGTAAATAGCCTTGTCTGTCCCTGTGGCCTTCCAATACCCAGAAACCGTTGCGCGGTTCGGCCGAACCCCATTGGGATACTTCCTGTCCCTTGGGCTAAAGAAGTACCATTCTTTCTCCCCAAACTCAGCCTTCCCTGGCAATTCCCATGGATCAAATTTGTAGATGTCAACTTCAGGGATGATGGAAGCAGGGCAGGGCTTTGATGTTGCTTGGTTACAAAGGTAATACACAATTAGCTCCTCATCTGTTGGGTGGAATCTAAACCCTGGTGGTAGTAGTTCACAACTTTTACTACTTCCTTCCATTGTTGTTATGTGAAATTGAACAAGCTAAGGAGTTTGAACTGTTTGCAATGAGATGTGTGTTCCTTTTATGTGAGGGTCTCTTTGTCGTTTTGTGAAGTTGCATGGATTTAATTGATTGATAGACAACACTTTGTTATTGTTATACCTAGTCATCTGGCAATGCCTTGCCGTTATCCATTTGGGGAAGGGGACCATTACAAGATATATTTAATTTGTGTTTTATTTAATAATTTTGACGTTTAATTTTAATCATAAAATTTAAGAATAATTGGAATCAACGGTTATTGGCCACGTGATTGATTATCTCTGATTCTTTGAATCTAAACAAAGCACGTCTTTATCCATATTGGGTTTCATTTCCATTCAATTCAACTAGTTCCAGTTCCACCCACTCTGGAATATTATTGTGCATGCAGCAGTCAGCGGATCATTTTCTGAATCCTTGGATCTCTGAAGTTGTTATATTGAGAATGATTTGGCCGAACCAATAACAACAAAATCATTGTAGTCCACGAAATAATCTTAAAAGAACAAAGTTTTAAATATACAATAATAAGCGGTGCTGTGTTGTGTAAATGAATGTATGAACTCAGCAATGACGAAAGTATTTCTCCCTCCTTTTTATTTCTACGTGTGGAGTGAGTGGGGACTACCGCATCAAAGCAAAGCAAAATAATAATGTACAAAATTGAGTTACCCACTAGGCACTATGCAGTAGCATTCTTTTGGATCATCATCTTCTAAAGGAGTTACAAGTTTTAAACGTGGTTCAAACATATCTTAATTAGCTATAGTTTGGTGTGAACATATATATAGTCTCCTACTATCTCGCTTTGCAGAAAACTAGGCGTGTTCGCCGTGTAATTTAAATTGAGTAAATAGTCAAAATCGTCCCTTAAAGATATTTCGATATTTATTTTAGTCTTCGGAAGATAAAGTTAATCAAAATCGTTCCCAAAAGATATACGATTGGTCACGTTAGTCTTTCCGTCAGTTGGATGATGACGTGTCACGTTAAGTGCCACGTGGGATATAATGATATAGAGGGCTGATACCACGTGTCACAAGATGATTGGTTGACGTGTCAGATCAGTGACACCTGGCATGCTACGTGTCAGATTAGTGACCCGTGGCATGCCACGTGGCACTTGACATGTAAAAAAGTTATTTATGATCAAAATAATCCTTGAAAGTTCAGACGTAAGTAATTTTCATTCCTAAAATTTTAAAAATTAATCAAATTAGTCCTTATATATATATTTTATTTTTTCTTGATAATATTAAATTAAATTTTTTTATACTACTAATTTTAATAGAAATGTAATTGACAATAAAAAAATTAGTAATTGTATCTTTTCTTTTTAAAAATTTTTTCAATAAAATTATCTCTCTCCTTTAATTCTTGTCAAAATCTCTCTTATTCTTTTCTATTCTAAAACATTTTTCTTACATTATTACATTTTTTATGGAAGATGTCAATAATTTTCAACTTGGATAAGTTTCGATGAAATTGAAGAAGAGGCGTGCGGCGCTGTAACGCAGAAGAAGAGACGTGTGGCGCGAGAAGCAGAGGAATACAAAGGAAGAGAGAGGCGCGGCGTGGGCCACAATTCTAGTCATGACGGAAAGGAGGATCAGGACTTCTGCTTTAGTTAGGGGAAGACGTAAGTGGCGTGCGATGAGGCAGAAGAGACGATACATGCGGCGCGATAATGTAAAGAAAGAAAAGGAAAAAGATGATAGTGGCAGCGGAGCTAGGGCTGCCTTCGTGAGCAGAGGAAGAAGAAAGAGAAGGAGATGTTGCGCGAGGGAGAGAAAGCAAGCAATGATCTTCAAAGAGCGTGTAGAAGAGCGTTGGGCCAGTGATTTTTGACCCATTGAATTCAAAAAGATGAAATGAAAAATATGAACTTATTATTAAAGTGAGAAAACATCAAAAACAGGTGTCAAAAGAAAAAAAAAAGAACAACAATACATAGGAAAAAGAATTTTGTGAAAGAAAACACAATGATTTTATCAAAAAAATGATATTCTATTTTCTCTAAGGAGGATACTATAACTCTGATACTATGTTAAATTTTTTGAAGAAGAGGAGAATAAAAATATAATATTATATGTGATATTATTGTGTTGAAGTTGTTGTTACATGATACAATAATCATTTTATTTATAAAAATATTACCAACTAATTTATTAATATTCTATTTACTAATTACTACTGGTCATTACTAACTTAACTCTTAATAACTACTAATAACTTTGATAATATTTTAATAATAGCAGTACAATTTGAATTGGATTAAATTAATTTTAAAAAATAAATCCAAAATTTGATCCAATATACATAATTTGTTAAAAATAAAATACAACCAAATATAAATTAATACATTTTTAATTAGTTTTTGATTTAAATTAAATTAAATGAACATATTTAAATCGATTTGAATTGAAAAAAACCGAATATGTTAGGTAACCAATAATTTTTTTGAACAATATAAATAACCACCAATTAAATCAAAATACATGACACATCTAAATTACCTATCTAAATTTTAATATTAGAATAATCATCCGCACACTTAATAAAATGAACATCCAATATATTTATTATTTATATTATTTAATACTTTTATTGTCTACCTATATTTTTTTAATATAAAATTGTGTAGTGATGAAATTATGTCAGGAGGTCTATTTTTCGTTTTGGATATTTTAGGAGCATACACAACTCAAATCAATAAGACATCGGACAAATAGCTTCATGCGTGTTAATTAATTTCTTTCTTTCTTTCTTTCTTTCTTCTTCTCTTTTTATGGCTGATGTTGATTAATTCAAAAAAAAAAATCTCATATTATATATAACTTGATCAGTGATGTTCAAAGACCAACATCTTTTTTGACTAATTGTTATAGACTTATAGTTTTATATATATAAAAATATCAATGATACATTTACTAAAAAAGGCAACGATCACGTAAATCAAAACTCTATTTGGATATCACCAATTAGTTAAACATAGTTATTGAGAGGGAATGAAGCGGAAGTAGATAGACATGAGCGACGCACTTTTGTACTAAGGATAAGCACTAAAATTATTAAATAAAGAAAAATATAACCATCACTACCAAAAATAAATGATTCCCAATATGGAGTAATGCATTATACAGGAAAAGTAATGATACTTTTATTTTTTTATAATATTATTTTACACATAATTTTTTTTATTGTATATTATTATTAAAATAGGAATATAATAATAATATATAATAAGCTAGCAGTTAAGTGCTACATTATTAGCGATGTTAAATCAGATAGGGATTTGGTTTTTTGTTTTTATTTGTCCAAACTAAAATAATGTTTTTTCTAATTAAGTGAATCATCTACATGATTATTTATCATTGAAACACTAACTATTTAAAATAAAGATAGATTAACCCCATGTTTTCAATCAAAATAATAGTAAAATTCACTCTTTTAAGTTTTGAATAAATCCAATGCATGACGTATTAATAAATGTCTATTTTTTTTGTCTTATATCAACTCTATCCCGATCAAACTCTATACATATCCATTTTACATCCATTTTCTTTTATTCTTTAGATATTTTATTTTCGGTTGATTAGTTAACTATAAAAATGTATTCTGTTCTAATCGTAATTTACACTCACTGTGACTTGTTTTTGAGAGGCATAAACAAATTAATGAATTTAATATCGATACACTATAATATCTATAAATAATTTTATAATGTAATTTAATTATGTTTGTTATTAGATGACAAATTATATATTAATTGTAAAAAATAATTATTTTTATGACATAACAATATATAATTAAATATATATAATTATTTTATATTACTAATATATTAAATATATATATATTACGTTGAGTGTGTTATAAATGAGCATCGAATAAAAGTTTTTGATTTGAGATGGGCGCTTCATTGTGGTAACGCTCAGTTTTTTTCATGAATCAAATATTCACGCTTCTATTTAGAATAACGTCTCTCATTTTGGGCGTTAACAAAGTCCATTTTAAAAAGAAGGTAGATGGAATCCTTTGAGTTGGGCTTTCTTTGCATGCTTTATTAAGTGGCATATAAACTTCATGAATTAAGGTTAGTGCATACATGCTTAATGCCTTATGCATGCATTATTAGTGAATTAATGATTAAAATATGTATCTCATGTCATAAAATTATTCATCCCAAAAGTTTAAGCTAATTTTGGGGTTTACCAAGGATCAAACTCTTGACCTTTCGGATCTAGAACTCTAATACTATGTCATGAATCCACTCATCTCAAAAACGTAACTTTATAAGACAATGTAACACTAATTATCATATCTCTAATACTTCCTAAACCTCCATTGTACACATTGTATGCTTAGGCTATTGGCTCCCTATACTTTCTCAATAATGAAATGCAAGAAGCATGCATGACCTAACGTTAATTCATGAAACTTATATGCATGTTAATAGCGTGAATAAAAGAAAGAATGAAGCATGCACGTTGAAGGAGTTGTTAACGCCACTTAATGAAGCATGTAAGTAATATATATTATTCGAGAGAAACAAGCAAAGCATGCAAAGAAAGTTTGGTATTGGTAACGCCCAACTCAAAGGGTGTCAGCCAAGAGTAACAAATGCGAGTCTATCTTCTTTTTAAAATGGACGTTGTTAACGCCCTGAAATGAGGGGCATTATTCCAAATATATAAAAGCGTGAACATTTAATTCATGAAAGAAACTTGAGCGTTACTACAATGAAGTCTCCATTTTAAATTAGAAGCTCTTGACATACTAAACACTCTTAAAATTAGACACTTGGACATTAGTAATATATTTAACTTAAATCGATACTGCCTTCTATAATTTCCGTTCAACAACCAAATACACATAAATTACTGTTATTTGTAGCAGTTTTTGTTATTTGTAGCAGTTTCTGTTAAATTCCCATTATACGTAAACGGCAGCTACTAACAACGAACGTTCTAACCTAATCTGCTATTACTAGTAGCAGTTTTTATAAAATTATAAAAAAATACATTTATATCTTATTTAAAAAATGTGTAATTAAATAAAATTGATCTCCACTTTATTTATTTAAATAAATTATCCTTATTATTTGATATTTATTTATGCAAAATATTGTATCATATTAATATATCATATTAAAAAAATAACTTATCAATTAACAATAAATATTTAAATAAAATTTAAATTTATCAGATTAATTTTTAATTTGTCTAATTATAAAATATCGTACAAACAATTACATATAAAAAATAAAATATTCTTCGCACTTCATTTCAATCCCCAAAAACGCATTAAATAAAGCGTATCCCACAATAACTTTGAAAGTCAATGATCCAAACTAGTAGCATTGCTCGAAAAACATATTCTTTATCTCGTGTCTGAATTTGCTTTGAAAATTTGGATGGAGTATTCTTTCCAGTTTTGGATTGACATGAACACCAACAAACCAGGTAGCGATACATAAGTCATTAATTTGCCCCACAGCGCATGTTTAAATTAAAGACCGTGCGTCAAACCCCTTGACCTCATCATCACATGATTGGGATTTAGACCCAGCTAGGATTAGATTATTATCATCCTCTAATGATCAAGGATTGGATTACCTTTCTGTTATGTGTCATCTATCTTGTTCTTCTCGTAGTAGATAAGATGTACATATAATGAACGTTCAACAATCATGCATTAAGATTTGTCTTCTAATTGTAACGGGTATGGATAACAAGGAATGGAAAAATCCAGTTGAACTTGAATTTTGTAAAATAAGCTTAGATGTATCCAATAAAGCACATGATTTCTTAACTGACTAATCATATATATATCTCAGTCATATCATCTATTATATAGGTTTTGAATTCCTTCTGTCTTCTCTCTTCGATTTCTTTCGTGTGTTTCTCTCTCCCTTCTTTTTTGTCGTTTACGTAAGTTTCTCTCTATGTTCTCTTTTTTCGTTTTTTTCGTTTTCCATTGTTTCTGAAATAAACTCTGAAATCGTTTTGAAAATAATGGATGATTCAACTTCAGATTATCAGCTGAACCAGAACGAAGTGAATTTTGAATTTGAATATAATAAAGTTCCTGAGGTGTGGTTTAATTCCAGTTAATAATTGAATTTGAATTTGAATCCATTTAGTAGTTTATAATTATGTAGTTGAATAATGCGTGAACTTTGTCTGTGAAATTTACTGTTCATTATTTCTTGTTTAAATTGAATCTAATGTACTAGTTCTGATAAATTTTCTGCATTTTATATCAGAAGTTCGGATGTAAATCAGGAATATTTGGGTGTATTTTAAGAAAGTTTTGGTGTATTTACAGTTTATGACTTTTCATCTTATTGAGGGTGAATTGTCTTATTCTTTTAGTTGAATTGTTTTAGTTTCTGTTTAATGATGATTCATTAATCTAATTTTTGTTATTTTTTATGATGGTTTTATAGTTTTATTTGCATTCTATAATTTATGCTTGTTTTAATATGGTGTATTTTGGGTGTATTTTGCAGCCCTTCTATGGTATTGATGAGCAGTTTGTTCTCTATATACAAGCATTTTTCTCATACAAGTCTTTACAAGTCTTCTCCTCCTTTTATTTTTTTGAATCCAATCAAGTGACTGAGGTGTGGTTCAATTCAGAAGAAAAAATGTAGCATTAGAGGAAATATTTTTCTATACAAAAATGCTATTTGTACACTAAAATTAACTATTGAAATCAGCCACCAATGTATTTGTGTATAAATACATAGGTGGTTTAATTTATTTTCAATGTATATTTGTATTCTAGAATGTATTTTATACTGGTGGCTGACTTTGGTGGCTAATTTTAGTGTACACGTAGCATAACTCATTTCTGTATTTGCAGCAAATTTGAGTGTAACACGAAGATATTTGGGTATATTTTAAAGAATTTTGGGTGTAGTTTTATTCTGATAAGTTCTGCATAATTTAGAACTTTTTCTCTTCCTCCCCCTTATCTTCTGCTGCTTCTTTTTTTTTTCATCATCATCACCATTTCTTTTTTTCTTATTAATCTTTCCCTTTTTATTTTACCTTCTCAAGTTTCTTCTTATTTTACTTTCTTAACAAAAATAAAAACAAAAAATCAAATAAAGAAGAAGAAGAAACACATAATGCTCCAAAATTATTTGAAAAATGATGAACTTAGATTCATTTAACTAAAAGAAAAAAAGAAATAAGAAAAAGAAGAAGAAAAAATACAGCATTAGAGAAAATATTTTTCTGTACAAAAATGCTATTTGTACACTAAAATCAACCACTAAAATTAGCCACCAATGTATTTGTGTATAAATATATGTGTGGTTTAATTTATTTTCAATGTATATTTGTATTCCACTATGTATTTTATACTGATGGCTGACTTTGGTGGCTGATTTTAGTGTACATGTAGCATAACCTATTTCTGTATTTGCAACAAATTTGGGTGTAAAACGAAGATATTTGGGTGTAACACAAAGATATTTGGGTGTATTTTTATTCTGATAAGTTTTGCATAATTCAGAACTCTTCTTCTTCCTCCTCCTCATCTTCTGCTGGTTCTTTTTTTTCATCATTATCACCATCTTCTTTTTTTTTTCTTATTCATCTTTTTTCTTTTTATTTTACCTTCTCAAGTTTCTTCTTGTTTTATTCTTTTAACAAGAATAAAAACAAAAAATCAAACAAAGAAGAAGAAGAAACACATAATACTGCAAAATTACTTGAAGAGGATGAACTTACATTCTTTTAACTAAAAGAAAGAAAAAAATAAGAAAAAGAAGAAGAAGAAAAAAATGCAGCATTAGGAAAAATATTTTTCTGTACAAAAATACTATTTGTACACTAAAATCAGCCACTAAAATCAACCACCAATGTATTTATGTATAAATATGTGTGCTTTGATTTATTTTCAATGTATTATTTGTATTCTAGTATGTATTTTATACTGGTAGCTGACTTTGATGGTGGATTTTAGTGTACATGTAACATAATTCATTTCTGTATTCGCATCAAATTTGGGTGTAAAACGAAGATATTTGGGTGTAACACGAATATATTTGGGTATAAAATGAAGATATTTGGGTGTATTTTTGTTCTGATAAGTTCTGCATAATTCAGAACTCTTCGTCTTTCTCCTCCTTATCTTCTTATTTCATATTCTTATAATTCTTTTTGGGAGAAATAAATCAAACATAGAAAAAAAATACATAATGTTGCAAAATCAAAAGAAGAAGGAGGAAAAACACGATAATGAAGATGAAACACGCGAAGAAAAAGGAAGAAAAACACAAAAAAAAGGAGAAGAAGAAGGAAGAAGAGGAGGAGGAGGAGAAACGCCAAAAAAAAAATGACAGTTATAATTTTCATCGAGAAAGAAGAAGAAGAGTCGTTCTTAATGGTGAGGGAGCGCTTTGGAAACGTGATGCGCGTGTTAACACGCTTTTGTGGGTGAGTGTAGCTTCTGTTGGATTTGGCTCAACTTGTAAGACTTGTAAATAAAAAAAGACTTGTATGTGTAGTATAGAATTTACGTAAACGGCGAAGGAGAAGGGAGAGAGAAACACACGAAAGAGATCGAAGAGAGAAGACAAGAAAACGCAGAAGGAATTTAAAAAAGGAAACGAAATCCTTTCGAAAAAGGAAGTTATATATTTGTACATTGATTAATTGAAAAATCTGTTAAAGAGGCGTGTGAAACATACATGCCATAAGAAGCATGTTTTAGAGATTAGGAATTTTTAAGACTTGTATGATTTGTATAGTGAAAAAGCTTGTATGCAGAGATTAATCCTATTAATTTTTGTAAATTAAGTTTTACATTTATCTGAAGAAAGATATTTCTTAACTAACTAATAATATCTCTCTGTCATATCATCCATTATATATTGGATTGATAAAAACAATTTCTAAAAAATTACGTATAATTTAATTTGGTCCCCATAAAAATATCAATGTAAATAATTAATTTATTAATTTTGATAAAATTTTATTTTTTAATTTTAAACTTTATGTAAAGATAAATTATATATATATTTGATAGATGAAATAAAATCTACTATTCTATATATCATATTCTTAACGTACTACGTAACACTTTAACCATAATATGAGGAAAAATTAATAAAAAAAATTTTTGACTTACATTATTATCTTTTAAAAATTAAATTGAAATGCATAATTTTTTAAAGACAAAGTTTAAACATTAATCCATTATATATTATATTTAAAACATGTGAATGGAAAACAAATATGCACCCTACCAATACATATGCACCACAACACACAATCTCTGACCACTTCTCTTTCTTCAGATCACTAATATAGGTGTGAGGGGAAAGAAAGGTTAACATTGTATCAAAAACAGAACTTCAATCTACATTGATAAGCAAGTTACAAATAAACCAATGGCAACAACTGATAAAACATAACTTTTATATGACAGGCCACACCTTGAAAATATAAGTTTTAGTAAACACGAATTTTTCATCAAGTAAACATATCATCCCTCTGTGTATAGTGTATACTATATAGAACCAGTGAGCAAAATGAAGAAGAACATACAATGCTATTATGCTAATCAAATGACAAATCTCATAGTAATGAGAATACAAAACCTATTACACGCTCTGATAAAATGATTTTAGCAGAAGCAAGATCAAGAGTTTTGAATAAAATTGAAATTCGTAGTTTCATAACATTGGTATTAGCCATGACAACTTAAGTTGCTCATGATTATAAACAAGGCACCAAAACCATGAGAAGGAAAACAAATAGAGAAAATCTATAGGCTACAGCAACTAGTAGCTGACATAGAAAATGTATTCATCCAAGTTCAATCACCAACGCAAAACTCAACAAGTGTCTTCATTGCTTGCTTTTTCACTACCTTCCCATACACATCTCTTGCTAGCTTTAAAGCTTTTTCCATCCCCACAAGGCCGCTGCCACCGCCACCATTTTTCTTCAACTCCTCCACCATGATCTTAAGCAGCCTATGATCACCTCCCACCACATCAACCACGCTATCCACCACGGCATCCATCGCCGGAATGCGCCTTCCCCACCTCTTCATAGACCTATCAGACCTATAAGCCTCACAATAAGCAGACCAAAATGAAGCTCTCAAATAGGCCTTCTCTTTTCCCCTAACCTTCAATCTCTTCATGTGTTCCTCCAATTTATAAACCACACCACCAACATCCATCCCTCTTTCAAGTCCAATCTCAATCTCCTTAATCTCTTGTTTGGTGAAAACCTCATTTTCAAATCTACACCTCTTACACTTGCATTGAATCCCCCAAGTCATCGACATCTCCCTTCGCTTGCTCAGAGGACTAAGCGGATCTAAATAGGCAAAAGTGATCTCTTCTCCGGCCTTGAGATCCTTGGAAGCATGAACTATTAAGTAGTCCCCAACATGCAGTCGCCGCGAATTTGGACAGCATGAATGGTTGATGAAGGAAGGTAATAGCCACAATCCAACACCATAGGAATCATTGTTCTTCCTCAACACATTGGCCGAAACAGCATCCTCTGTGAGTGAATTCACATCCAAAATGGCCAGCAACTTCTCCATATCAATCATTTCACATGAATCCACGTTCCCAACATTCTCAGGCCTAAACAAATCTATATCAGGAATCTCAAGTTCTTCCTCATCTTCCCCAATTGACAACATACCAATCAAATCCCGGGTTTTGTAACATTTCCTTGCAAATTCAGAAACTTTCTGAATGAAATTCTTCCACATTGCTAACTGCGCATCCTCGCTTAAATCCTTACCTGCCAATATACTCCTCTCCATTACAATTGCCCTGGTGATCAAGATCAACGACCCTGCATCAATGTTCTTGGTTGCGAAAAGGCCGCGGCCACTGATATCTGATTTCCTGATCTCCACCGCACCAATGTACTCTGCAAGCTCCGGAGGCTTCCCGTGAAACCCATTCGAAACCCAATCGGAGAGGTCCAAGGACCCTGTCCTGGCTAAAAACTCAAACTTTTTGCACTTGTCAACATACCCAATTAGGGTTTCGGAGTTCCCAGCAGCTTGGGAGTCAAGCAAAGCTGCTTTAAAGCATTCAAGCGCCATCGAGTACCTATTGAGGCAGAGCAGGATCTTACCTTTGCATAGCAGGGTCTTGAAATGCGATGCATCGATCTGCAATGCGCGATCGCAGTCTTGCAAGGCGCAATGGAAGTCGCGAAGGCGAGACCTGGCTTCGGCGCGGTTGCAGAGGGCAATGCAGAGTGATTTGTGAAGCTTTTGGAGGTGATCTGGGTGATGAAGAGAGAGTTGTTGTTGGTGGTGGGTGCAGTGAGAGATGAGGTTGGAGTAGGCGTCAATGGAGTCCTTCCATTCTTCTCTGAGGAAAAGCTCTGTTGCTTTGGACCTCAGTTGCTGAATGTACTCCTCTTCCGCCATTTCTTGCTCTGCCTTTGTGTTGTTGTCTTTGACCTCTCCTCAAATGGAGCTTCTTTTTTCCAATTTCAAAAGTTTAAGTGTGTAACGGTCGCATTTATTTATTTTAAATTAATATCTTGTTGCCTTCTTTTTTGCCTCCTCGTCAATATTTTTTGTTTATTTAAATAAAATATAGGTGAAGACTCACCTATAATCTTTATGAAAATTAATAGTCAAGAACAATTAGATAATAATTAAATAAATTTGTTAAATTATGTTATAATTTTTTATTATTAACTTCACATAAAAATAATTATTGGTGAGTTTTAATTTATATATTGCTTAATTTCCAATTTGCATAATGTGTAGAAGAATTATGTTTATAGCCATTATTTGACAATGTTGTAACATGCTGAGAGGAAGCAAAATAATTATTACAACTATATTTTCCTTTATTAATAATTCATTTATTATAGTTAGTAAAACTGGATATTTTCGTTAACTTTTGTCAACTTTAGGAAGGTTCAGCAATTTGCTTCCCAATTGATCAGCACCAAAATTTGCATCCCCCAACCTTTTTACAATCGTTGGTACCTCTGTTCTTAAATCGTTTTTTATTCCTAACCTGAGACCTCAATTACTTTGTTGATGTTTTTAATATTACTTAATTAATTAGTTTACTATAAATTATATTTTTTAAATGAGGTTAAAACATCAATTAAAATTTAAATCTTAAGGTTATTATGAAAAAATTAAAATTTTGTCTTAATTTTTTTTACTTAAGTTTATCGAGTATATTATCATTTTTATCCACAAAAATTAAAAATGCTGATATATTTACACATAAAAAAAAAATTTTGTACCCATAAAACATGGGTTTTATATAACAAAATTATCCTAACACTAAAAAATCACATAAAAATTTCAAATTACCCTTATTATCATCCGCATCATCTTTTCCCTCCCCACTAACCATTTCATCATCCTCATTTGTTCATCACCTTACCACCACCACCACAAACCCCATTCGCTGTTGTCCTCCTACCGTCGTGGCCACCCCTCCTTCTCTCATTTCCTGTCTCGCCCTCGCCGACAAGGGGACCTTTGCACCAGCCCTTGCTTCACCGCCACCAGCAACTCTAGAGACGCAGTGCCCTCCCTCTCCTCTCTTCACCTAACATGGCTACCTTCTCCTCATCACTAAACCAGTATCGCCGACGGGCTACCGCGCCAGCCGCCACCACCGCGGTCCCTTTTGCGAACCAAAATCGCGACGAGCTCTCTCTCTTTCGCCATCTGTTTTAAACCACTGAACCCTAATTCACTTCTCCTTCTCCTCTTCTTTCCTTTCTTCTTTCCTCTTCAAGAACCAGAGACTTCCGGACCACCATTACAGCCTTGCCATCATCGCCGTCTGCACTTCCAGCCGCCAGAACTGTCGCAAACCACCGTCGTTTCTACTATCTGCGACGAACCCAAGCCACTCTCACCATTCCAGTCATTCTTTCTTTCGGTCCAGACCACTACCAGCGAGCCACTCACCAGTCTCGCACCTCCTCCACCGAACCCTGACTTAGCCTCTGTTCTCACTCTCTCTTCTACCCCCAACGAGCTGCCGACGACGTCACCATCATCATCAGCTTCTCAATCGCCGAACCTTCAGAGCAACTACTATAGCTAACGTCTCTTTCGTCGAAACAGAGCTGAAAGAGTTTGGCTCAGGTGAGGATTGTTCAATTCGTTCAATTTCCCACATAGCCTGTTTGAGTTTGGCAATTGATTTGTTGCAGGAGCACTAGGTGGTAGCACTCTATTCTGAGTTCAATGAAAAATTGAAAACGATGATGTAAGCGTAATTTGGAGTTTTTATGTAATTTTTTAGTGTTTAGATAATTTTATTGTATGGAACCCATGTTTTATGGATACAAATGGTAATTTTCTTTTTCTATGGGTAAATATATCAGCGTTTTCAACTTTCGTGGATAGAAATGGTAGTTTACTTTAAGTTTATCTATGTAAAAATGGGTTAAATTTCAAATTTAATGGTTTGAACTCGATCCATTTATTTATTTATTTTAAAAAAAAAAGAGTATTAAAACAATCAAAAGAAAAAAGCACGTTTTTCATCCAAAACAGAATTGAAGGAAATTTAAAACCAATAAAACATTTCTTACGTTTTTAGGTAACGTTTGGAAGCGAAATTGATATTGGAAGATAGAGACTGAAATAAGTTTTAGTACTATGTTTGGTATAAAATGTACAAGATTAAATTATATCTAAATTTAAAATAAAAATAGAGACTTAAATTTGATAAATTACTTAAATACCCCTAACAACCGCACTAGAATAGGTTTGAGGGCGGCAGCACAGCAACACTGACAAAGGTTCTAGCATGCTGAGGTGTGGCAAAGGAAGGGACAACCAAATAGAACACAGACAAAGTAGGTTTAGGGACAAGAACGAGAAGATGGTGGCTAAACAATGGGACACAAAACATTGTAACGTTTTTCGGCAACAACAGCAGCTTCTCCCTCCACCTATGTCATGCCTGTCAAGCTCGATCTCTCTCTCTCTCTCAAGCTCTCCCTGAGCAAACCTAGTGACCGCCGATCCCAATCAACACCAACGGTGATGATGGAAGCTCGTCAGTGCATAAACAACTTCTCCTCTCTCTGTTTGTTGTGTTTTCTCTCTCTCTATCTCGTTTCTCTCTTTCTCTTTTCCATCTATTTCCTCGGCAACTCACCTAACTCACAGTGGCTATCATGGCGACGAGAAGGTGGTGGTCCTAACGATGGTAGAGCAACAGCTCCAGATGGATATCTTCCATGCTTGTGTTTGATCTAAGAAGATGAACTCTAATTTGATTTTGCAAAAAGGTAAACTTAGAATTAATAATTTGAAATGAAATTATTTTAGACAAAAATTATTATTTAAATTTTAGTCTCCGTTTTCAAAATTTTCAGTCCCTGTGTCTTTATTTTTCAGAAACGGCTCTGTTTGGTTGATGTATATGATGAGACATAGACACAAAGACATAAACATTAAAAACATGGACATAAAATATTTGTGTCTATGTATTGTGTTTGGTAAAAATAAAGAACAAGACATACATATTTTAAAAAGACTAAATTACTCTTCATTCTACCATAAATTTTTACTATTTTTACTGTACATCTATTATCCCAAACACTACATGTCATCACCATTGAATTTTTATTTCTTTTAATATTTTTTATTTCTTCTAATATCATCTTAACTTATCATTCAAATATTAAATATATATATATTTGAAAAAAATAAAAAAACTAAAGCACAGAATTTATCAAAGATTAATCAAAATTTAAATAAATAAAAAATTAAATGTACAATTTTTTTTTAAAGAAAATAGAAAGATAAATTTAGTTATAAAATCTAAAAGAGGAAGAGAAAAAAAATTGGGGAGATAAGAGAACAAATTTTAAAATTTCAATAAGGGTAAAAGAGTAAAAAATTAGTGTCTCACAAATTGTGTCTTAGTGTCTCACCAAATTGGAGGTACACAAATTTAATGTCTTCGTGTCCATCCGTGTCTTCCCATGTCCTTCGAAAATCTGTGTCTCACCAAACCAAACAGCAGACATGTGTTACTGTATATCACTGTGTCTAACTGTCTATGTCTCAATGTCTATGTCTCTCAAACCAAACACTGCCTGAAGGAACTGAAATTTTGAATTTTGGAACTGAACTGAATCTCAATTATCCAATACCTCAAAACAAACGCTACCTTAGTGTTTTTTAACAACTAATCACAAGTGTTAGATGTTTTGGGCTTTCTTTTATTTTGGGGGGACTCATCCTATTTTCTAATTGCCAAAACCCTATGAAAAAAAACAATCTACCTACCTTGTTATTTGCCATTGTAACACTCGTCACACCTGAGGATGAGAAACATTTTACAATTTCACTTTTATCAAAATTCACGAAGCAAGGGATGATTGCACTCCCATAATGTGTAAGCATGTTACTTCTTTAGAAAGTACATTCCATCCCTAAGCTCTAATTTCTCCTCAGAGACTAGACCTGATAAAAAGCTTTGTAACTGTTGGAGTGACTTGTCATATGGGGGATCAGCAATACAAAACATCTGCAGTAAAAAAATCATATAATTAATCTAAGTAATAAAGCTATCAAAGTCCAAATAATGATATAGACATTAAAGCACTTTTTTTTTTACCTTGAGTGTATTGTGAATTCGATCTAGTGCCATGCTACCAAAGTTTGTGAGCATGCCCATGATAAATTTCTGCCATGAAAATACACTGGTTAGATTTCCCACTTGGATGCATTGCCAATCTATTTCTGTTTTTCTTGTCATCAACTATTGATTGATGATTTTTGTATTGACTAATCATTTATACCATTCAAAGAATAAGAATCAGTTCTACTTCACATACCTCATATACAGTCATCTCCTTAAGAAGTTGATTCTCCACAGAGGAGACGGATCTTTCTTCTTCCTCATCGCCCCCTAGAAGTTCCTGGATACCACTACTACCAGCTCCATTCTTACTTGTCTCAGCCATGCTTTCCATAATGGTGTATACATGATCAGAGGTATCTACCCCAGCCGACTCTGAAATGATCCCCTGGCACAAAACGAGAAAGCCATTAGCTGTTAGTTTCATCTTCACTTCTACAACTAAAATTTATGGATTAAAATGAAATGATTTTTAATTCATCTTCTAGGGTTTAAGTCATGCATAAACGAAGGAAGGATCATACATAAATAAGCATCAGCTTCATCATATAACAAAAACATGAAAAAGTGATCAGAAGTTAAACAACAAATGAAGAGGAAGACAATCCTAAATTAATCCATATGCAAAATAAGTGTTTACTATTACCAGGACAAAAAAATAAGTAACGTAAATTAGCAGCATATGTAGCCTGTATTGGACCTACCTTGCTTATCCAAAAATGTATTCTCCTACTCAATGCATCCACTGGGATTCCAATAGCAGCCGCAAGGTTTTTAGAAGTCCAACTGAAAATAGAAAATTTAGTATTATTGCACATCCAAAACAGAACACTAGAGTCATGCATAAATGGTTGGCATACCTCTTTTGATCTTGAAATTGCATAATGATTGATGCATGTACAGGGGCCACTGTGAACTGCATTATCCTATCATCAAACTGCAACTCCAACTAAACCATAGGATACATAGTCAGGAGAAAGTATACAAGTAAAAGGTCCAAAAACGTGCACTAAATATCTGAAGCAAGAAAAAGCAAAAAAAAAATATACAGAGAAACTGACCTTGACAGTCCCAAGACTTTTTTTCCACTGTAGCTTACGAGGGGTTTTTGTTTCATGAAATCTCGTTGCATACTCAGTAAGGAGCTGGTCGACAGATTCTGGCAGGTTAACTGGCTCATCCTGGAATTCTCTTCAAAGTTAATAATAGAAAGTTGACGCTTTTTGTTGGACCACAACGAAATTCTTTAAAGATGTGTTAAAGGGCTACTAAATTATTATGTTATGCTTGGTTTTATGTATGCTTCTAATTGGATTTACTCAATAAAACTGATCAGAAAAAAATGTTAATACATGTACTAGTTTGAAATTTGAAGAAACTCTCCGCAATTTTACATGAAATAACAGTGGAACAGAACAACAATGAACTTTGATCCCCTTTTTCCCCAAAAAGAAAAAACTTTGAAATTGTTAAATTTAATCTGCTCAAAAGGACCCAATGCAAATCTATGAGCAGACTTGATGTACTTTCATTATTCTTCTGGAAAGAAATCTTGACATTTTGGCACCGCATCAACATTTTGCATGTGTGAAGGTGGATAGTATCTTTTAGAAATATACTTTCAGCACAAGCACGACCATGACAACAACGAAATATATGAGAAATATCAGTATAAAGATGGGTATAGGAAAGGAAAAGTTCGCTCAAATTTAAAGTTATATTTACTTAAGATGAATAAGAATAAAAAGAGCAAGGGGGCTGATCATCACCTTTCTGATTTCTTATTAAACAACGAGTACTAGAAAGTGAGTAAAAAGGATGCCGCTAGATGGTTAACAGAATAACAGACATACAATATATACTGACAATTTTTTCCATGAATATAATATAAATAAAATACTCTTTCATATTTATCTAATAATCGAATAAAAGATTGTTTATGCACCTGTATTGGAGGCCAAAAATTAGAAGATATGATAGTGGCAGAAATCGTATCCATGGATATTGCATTTTCTCCACCTGAGAGGACATCACCAAACTTCCATCAAAAGGATTTTAACACAAATAGCAGTTAACATTGTCAGAAACAAGATTGGATATGAGAATTTACTTGTCTGAGATGGTTGACTTATGGTAGCTTTGATGTTTGTATTAGTTCTCTTTGAGCCAAGTAAATCATTGAGCATAATCTCACATTTTTGTAGGCTGCTCTCTCCAAAGTGTATCTGCAGAAGCAATCCATTAAATAAATGTTTATAATGAAATACTAAAACCAAGAATGAAAATACACAAAACAATTATAAAAAATCAATTCCCCAGCCAGTCAAATAGCCATCCTGACTTTATGCTTAAATAAGTACCTTGAGGAGTTCTAAAGTCCGAATCTCTGAGTCAATATCATAATCAGATTTATTTAGAAGTTTCTCAGCAAGCATAGTTCGATATTCATGAACTAATTGATCTTTTGAACCAATAATGCCAACAATCATTCCAAGTATGTCAACTTTCCTTTGGTTTCTGCTTCCTTTTAGTGGATCTGCTTCCACAGGGTCAGGCTGCCAGCTGTTGAAAATGATAATAAAAAGAAACATCAAATCTATTAAGATGGCAACAGAAAAGATATACTATTATTATTATATATATGCATCAGCAAGAATGATGAAAAGAAGAAATTTTCGCCTTCTATAACATAAGCATACCGTGCAGCATTAATCCATGCTTGCCTATCATCAGTGTTAAAATCATCGTCAATACCAACATCCTCTTGAATTTCTTCATCTCTGTTCAGCTCTTCAAGAAGGCTATCTCCAGGATTTCCAGATGCACTAGAATTCCCACCAGTCCCATCTGTCAACATGGTCACTATGCATTTTATGGTATCTCTCCTTCCTCTTAAATAATCCCTTATTGGTTCACCAACAGCCTCAAGGAAAACACCTGCAGGGTCTATTGTCCTCAGGGCTTTAATGGTTGAAACATATTGGTGCAATATATCATTGGTTGATGCGCCTGCAGTGAGCAAGCGATAACGAAGTGAAGAAATAAATGAGTCGACCAGCTTTGAATGTTGTCCCGTGTATTCAAGACACAATTTTAAGTCTTCAATTGCAGGAGAGCTTCAAATATCAGCAGAGAGAAGGGAAAATAAGTGCTCAAAAGACTTTACACAAACAATGAGAGCTATGATCTAGCAATGAGTTAATAAAAAATTGTCATGACAGGTCACAATATGCATTTTGCACTAGTGCTTATCATTGAAGTTTAAAATTAATTCAAAAACAGCATCAAAGCATGGAACTAACTGAAGCAAGAGTTTACAATTCAAAATCAAGTTTCAACTTTCATTTCACGCAGCCAGCCACAACCATACATTTCAGGATAATGACAACCTCTTCTTTCAGTCAACAAAACTCTGGTGTTGACCTTGTGATTCAATTTAATGACATTACAGGATAGCTAATTTAGAAAACAAAACCCAGAAGGAAAGCAGATAATTATAATTAACAAACTACCTCTCAGGATAATCAACGATAATCTCAAATAATTTGGAAATTCTTAAATCTTGCAGTGTTTCATAAGCAAAATATTCCAGCCGCAGCTTCCATCTAACAAGCCCTTCAGAAGGAGAATCGATTCCAGGACAGAATGACGATGGTTGCGATGCTAAAGGTGATTTGAGACCTGAAGAAGAACTCTCATAACTAACAGAATCTCCAAGATAGACAAGAAGGGCATGCAGAAACTTGAGAGGTACAGCCTGAATGTCTCCAAGAAAACATCATGTGTTAGCATTGTTAAAGCATTTGATTTTCTACACAGGTCTGCATGCACAAATAATATATTTTAGATAGAATCCACAGTGGCAGAAAAAGTATTTTCATTAACAACATTGGAACTAGTGACTCAAGATACTTTTGCCACAACACTTAGTATTTACTTTGTACAATCACTATAATGTGATACAACAGGAAACCTAGGTCCAGGCATTTGGTTTCTTGGAAAACATATAATTCGCCAAATAAACAATTTATAAAAAGTCTTATTTAATTGAATCCATGTAAACTGAATGGCAAGAAGTACCAGAACATGAGTCAAGGTTATTACCAGAATCTGAGCCAAATTCACATCTTCCAATATGACTCAAAATCATCATTCAATATGGTTTTTTAAAAATAAGTTGAAATTTGAACATAATTAGTAATAGCATAAGAACAAGTTCCTACTGTCAGTTTGCAACAAAATGGTTAATTTGTGAAGTAATGGACCGACATTAAAGAATACTTAATGTGGTATGTTCCTGATATACTGGATCTTGTAATACATGTCACCTTGATCCTTCTTTGCAAACAGATAGATAAGCACTACAAACCTGTATCCAGCTTTGAATAGACTGTAGAACAGAACTCCTAAAATCATCACCAGCTAAATCATATACTTTTGCCTGCCGTCCAAACGAATGAAAACAAATTCAGCAAAATGGTGAAAGCAAAGCTGCAAGCAAAATTAAGGATTTCAAGAACATTCTCACCTTTAGAAGTAAAAATATAGCAGAGGCATAAGCATCTTCTGCCATAGAAGTAAATCCAAGACTTCTTAGATGAAGAACAACTTTTCCAATGCTATTCACAAGTTTATTGTTTTCTGAGTACCTGCTGTCATTATAGCATTCATCAACATCCATTTCGCCAACCTTGTTGCATATTTTTCCTTTTTCGTCTAAATCCATGCCATCCTTGCTTTGAGATTCATGATCTTGCAACTCCTCATCCATCCTTGTACTTAACTCCTCCAATGTTCTTTTAAAATACCAATGCAGTATAACTAAACGTAGCAAAAAGTAAAAATGTGTGGCCAAGACAAATAAAAGAAATGATAATAAGCTTATCTAGGAACATAGCAAAGTCAAGGTACAAGCTATGTCTAATATGTAATATTTTCATACATGCAACTACACTGTTTTATTAATGTAAAAGAGACCACGAGCTGAAAGCCTGAAAATATTGCACTTGGAACTAATCTATAGTACTTGTATAGCGGAGATAAAGACAGTACATTTTCATGGCAAAATTTAGCAGATGGTGAAAATGAAGAGACTATTTGTAAATATTCCATAAAGTAGAAACAAAGAAATCAAGTAGTGATTGATAATAACAAAAGGCAAGATCCATTGTTCACCTATAGTATGAAATGGCGTGTCATCATTTAATATCAACATAATAATAAACAGGTTACACACCACGGAAATTCCTAGGAAGCGTAGCCGTAAGTACAGAGGAGACAATCCATTGATATTTAGTGGTAAGGTGATTCCTCTCTGCATCAAGATCACGAGTGTCCCTGGACACCTGCTTCTTGTATGATTGGAAAGCATGGACCAACATTAACAAGCACTTCTCCTGATACCCTTTCTCCAAATAGATTTCTTCCAAAGCACTATGCAACACACTCAGAATCTCGTCCTCGTCAATCTGTTTAAAATTGTTTCTAGCATCAACACTAGCAACTAAGTATAATCCACTTAACAATTACCCGTTTTTCTTTTCCCTTTTTTCCCAAGGACAAACAATGATACTAGTACCTAAGGTAAGTTGTCAAACATCTGTTTCTTACTTACCACACTCAATAAAATGTCACATATTTATGATACATATATAAACAAATAACAAGCATTACACAGCAATACCCAAATCAATCCCGATAATAATAATAATAAAAAAAATTGCCATTTTAGCAATACTCACCTCAAGATCATCATTCTTGTTCAAACCCGTAACATTACTGTAAGGCTCAAAATGGCGCCAAAACCTCGACGCCCCATTTCTCTCAAACGTTTCCTACGACCAGAAACAAAATAAAATAAAAATTTTGAAAAAACAAAAAGAAGCGAACTTTCCAGCATTACTAGCAAAATAAATAGATAAGTGGTAGTGAGGTACCTCCAAAACGCGAAGAAAGTGGTCTCGGACGAGGGAATCGAGGCCATGTTTGCAGAGGGAGTGAACATGGGCAACGAAGTCGCGGCGGGCGGATAGGTCGTCCACGGCGGCGAGGAGGGTTTGGGTGGCGGCACAGAAACCATTGTAGGAGCGGAGGATTTCGCATATGGAATCGTTGGAG
This sequence comes from Arachis duranensis, assembly GCF_000817695.3. Classification (NCBI taxonomy): domain Eukaryota; kingdom Viridiplantae; phylum Streptophyta; class Magnoliopsida; order Fabales; family Fabaceae; genus Arachis; species Arachis duranensis. The sequence goes on from NC_029774.3 coordinate 127,037,728, forward strand.
AGGGAATCGAGAATCCCTAAGTTGCAGAAAGAGGAGGTAGTGGATTGGTCCATGAGGATCGAATTGTAATTGTGTTTTTGTGTTTTGTCTTTGAAACTTCTAAAGTTTGAATCTTTGGTTGCTGCTACTGTGTTTATTTCAGTGTTTCCCTCTTCTTCTTTTTTTCAGTCCTTGAAGCAGTGTTACGAGAATCGCTGCCTGGTTTCATCTCGTTAACCGTAAATCAGTCACTGGATCGATTTATTTTAAAACAAAAATTAGTTAACCAATTAAATTAGTGTAGTTTTTTAATGATTAATTTGTCTTAAAAAAATAATTTTTTAAAATAATATTTTTTATATGAATATATTATTTTATTATATCTAATTTGATTTTAATTGAATCTTCTAACTTTTAATTCTACCAATTTAATAAGTATTAGGTTTTTAGGACCTCACTTAGAACTTGAAAGAGTTACTTTTTAATTTGAATATGGAGGTTGAAATGGAGTAAAATGGAGTTATGGGGAGTAAGAGTGCTTAATAGTTAACACGAGTGTGGTATTAGTAACGAAGAAATTAGATCGTCTGTATTGATAGTAAATAATCGGACAGTCCAATTTAAGTTGCACAAATCGGATCGTCCGATTTGTGTCCCCACCACATGTCACGTATATAGCTAACTGAGATGGTGATCCCCCTTTAAGCCAACAAAACCCCACTTGAATTCTCACTCCTCCTTGTGTCCCTTTCCTCACTTTGTTTTCCATCCATCCAGCAACCATTTTTCTCCATTTTACCACCTTCTTCAACATTTAGAAAAAAAATCAATTACAATGTCAAAAAAGTAAAAACATAAAGATATGTTGATCGTCCTGAATTTTATATTATCAAGAGTAAAGGACATTTTCGTCCTTGACCTTTTTTTTCGCGGACATTTTCGTCCTCAAGGAATGGAAAATACATTTAAGTCCCTCACCCCCGAAAAACGTGGACATTTCAATCCTTCCGTCGAATTCAGGCGTTTGGACGGGACGGAAAAGTCTGACCTGGCAGAGGTGGCGCTGACCTGCCCGTTACGGAGGCCACGTGGCAGGGAGCATTTCGAAACAGGACATATAAGTCCTTGGAGACAAAAACGATGCCGTTTTTGTAACCTCCCCCAATTTTTCAAATTTCTCTGCCATTTTCTTCTTCCTTCGTCCTTTTTCCCTTCCATTTTTCTTCCTCGGCCCCTGCCTCCATCACCGCCGCACAGCGCGCCTCCGTCAGCCACCATCAACGTCGGCGACCTCCTCTTTCCTCTCTTTTGACAACCACTTGTTGATGTCCAAATACTTGATCTGTTGACAACTACTTGCAAGGCTTATCAATCCATAGTTAGTAATATTTGTGCACCCTTGCAATCCCAGTTTTTTCAGATTATGACAGTTTTTGGAGAGAGCTTCCAATATACCATCCATAACAAATCTGCAACCGGCGAGATGCAATACCCGTAAGTCGCTACAGCTTTTAGCGACAGCAGATAGTCCCTTGTCAGTCAGCTTTCTGCAGTAGGATACATCCAATGACTGCAACAAGGAAAGACCTTCGCCAATGGCTTTCATTCCAACATCTGAAATTCCTCTATACATTAAACCAAACAAAAACATTCCATGTCAATCTTATTGAAATTTTCACTCCCCATCAAAAGAAAAGCAACATCCCAAAGGTGGTAGATAACCTAATCATCACTCAAATTGACTATCATGACAACAGCACTCAAAATTGTTCATTTTCAAATTGCATAATAGAAACAACAACATAACTCAGAAGCACAATCATTCCAAGTGATGAGTTCAAAACTACTTCATATAACCAGTTTCAAAAGCAAAAATCAAGAAAAAGCAACAGCAGTAAACAAATCCAGCATCTTAGGGGGGAACTGAAATTTAAAGCTTAATATTTGAAAAAAGAAAACGTGAAGAAAAAATTGGCGATGACATCGAGGTCGGAATCGGTGACGCCGGGATAGAACGACCGCGAAACGGACTGGGCAAGCTCCAATTCGAGCAAGCACGTGAACCTATCAGCCATTCTGCGAAGCATGTGTGGACCTGCACGTGCCGCAAGCTTCTTCCTTTCGGTGCTCTGCAATCGGAGCCACCTCTTACACATCAACCCGAAGATCTCCTTGTCCTTCTCGCTCTCCAGCTTCGCCAGGATCAAACGAAGCTCGTCGTCAGTGAGAGTGTCATTTATGCAGAGGTTCGAGGCTCCCGATCCGGCACCGTTCATTGTTAGTTGGTGCGGAGGAAAACCTTAACCCCTCGAGATTTGAGACTAATTTTTGCAGAGAGGCGGCGGCGCGGCAGCAGTGGGTCGTCGAGAAGGTTGTCGCGGACGAACGGTGGGTGGAAGGAGGGTGAGAAGATAGAGAGACTAATGGGAGTAAGGGAGTGAGAAAGGGAAGAAGACGCGAAAAGAGAGGAAGGAGGAGCTCGCCGGCGTTGATGGCGACTGACGGAGGCAGGGGCCAAGGAAGAATAATGGAAGGGAAAAAGGACGAAGGAAGAAGAAAAGGCAGAGAAATTCGAAACAGGATTGGGGGAGGTTACAAAAACGACGTCGTTTTCGTCTCCAGAGATTTATATGTCCTGTTACGAAATGCTCCATGCCACCTGGTCTCCGTTACGGCCACTTCTGCCAGCTCATCCTTTTCCGTTCAGTGCAAACGGTTGAATTCAATGGAAGGACATAAATGTCCACGTTTTTCAGGGATTAGAGACTTGAATGTATTTTCCATTCCTTGAGAACGAAAATGTCCGCGAAAAAAAAGGTCAAGGACAAAAATGTCCTTTACTCTACTATTAATTATCTCTGCCATTCTGATTATGTAAGTTTGTTTTTAAATTTTTTTATATATCTAAAATATTATAAATAATGTTAAGAATGAAGATTGTTAATGATAGTTAGTGTAATAGTTTAAAATATATATTTAAATTTAGTTAGTGAATATGTTAGCTATTGAATCTGTTTAGATTAGACTAATATAATAGATTAGTAAAAAATATATGTTTAAAAATATTTGTTATAATTTAGGAAATTATAATTAATTATTATTATTAGATTTAGTTATTAATAGATTAGACTAATATATATTTAGATTTAATTATTAATAGATTAGACTAATATATATATTTAGGTTTAGTTAGTGAATATTTTAATCGATAATAATATTTAAATTAGACTAATATGATTGATTAGTTAAAAATATATGTTTATAATTTTTGTAATAATTTTTGGAATTATATGTCTAGAGTTATGTTAATTATTGTTTGTAATAATTTTGGAAATTATGGTTAATAGTTAGGTTTTATAAAATATAATATATTATATTTTACCGGTAATAATAATTTATTTATTGTTAGATATTTAAATTGTTTTAAATATATTGTTGTAGTTGAGGTTTTAATAAATAAAATATGATTAGTTAAGTTAAATAAGAGTTGGATTTATTTAGTTATTAGTTATTATTAATAGTTAGTTAGTAATTAGATTATTTGTGATGATATAAGAATTATTATTATTATCCGTTAAACTATGAATATATAAATAAATAATTATGTAAGAAACAATTGAATGAAAATTCAGGAAATCTATTAATATTTAGTTGTATTTATATGCATGCTATTAGTTACTAAATAAGCATTAGTCTAATAAATTAGTTACTATTTTTAGGGAATTGTTAATTTTTAGTAGTGAATTAGTAATTATTATTAATTTATTAATAGTTTGTTATGTTTTTCTAAAGTTTATAGAATTTGACATGTAACTACCTACTGTCTTTGGATCGGTAAAATCATGCTGTAGAGGAGCATTTACGGTTAACTAATTTTTATTATGTCTCCCAGATTAGAATAGTTCAATGCCAGAAAATTATTAGTAAATGCTCTAATCGAGAGGTGGCACCCAAACACATACATGTTCCACCTTCTGGTTGGTGAGTGTGCTGTGACACTGAAAAATGTGGTTTTGATTCACGAAGCCTTAGAGTGGGAGTGTTTGCACCAGTTTGGGATTGCACCAAGAAAGTCAGACTGTAGATAAAACTGCATAAAATTGACGTGACTTCAGAATTTGAAAGAATATTTACAGTGCATTGACGAAGACAGTATTAAGAGGTACGTGAAGTGCCACATTATGTTGTTATTTGGTATGATCTTGTTTGGAAACCTGCATCAATATATTCAGAAAACTCTGGAGCATGACCTCCAAATCCAAAACTCGCATGAAAGATGACTCTTCAAACGGAATTTCATTTGCCACCATAGTGCTGTCACCTTGCTCTTCGTCTCCGTCTAGACAAAAAACTTCGTAATTGCTCTCAAATTCTTCTTCACTGTCATTATTGTAATCTCCCCGTTCAATATTTTGGTCGGCTTCAGATTGTTCAAATTCAATATACAACTCAATGAACGACATCTGAGCGCGACTTTCAATATGCCTTGAAAACATATCTTGCATGCTCGCTTTATCAGTTATACATTTGGTTTGAAATTGAACGAATCTACCAAATACCGGTATAGGATATCTGTATAAAATACATGATAATTTCCTTGACATTTCCGAATCTATCCTCTCACAAATTACACATTTTAGTTCTTCGAATGAGATTGTGAATGGATTAACATCTAACGGATTTTCACAAACAAATCTCACTCCTTCAGATGTTTGTAACAAAATCTTACGAAAAAAATATATTTTCAATATGACTCTATCATCCATGTTTCTCACTCACATGAATATAAATTTTATTGTCAATTTTTTTGCATTCAAAGAAAATAATGGAGATACAAGTGTGTGGAAGAGCTCAGGAAAAAAGAAGAAGAGCACAAAGGAGAAGATGAGATTTGGAATCTCGTAACACACACAGATATATATATATACATATAAACATCACAAATCGTACCCATCGATTTCTGTTTGTTTGTTGAAATCATATATATTATAATCAAATCAGATAGTTCGATTTTATTTTTTCAAATAAAAAAAATTTAAACCCTACTGAAATCGGACGGTTCGATTTTCATTGCCAAATTTCAAAATTTTTCCTCCACACAAATTGGACCTTCTGATTTGTGACCCTGATTTTAGTAACAAATAAATTAGACGGTTTGATTTTTTCATGCCAATGTTCAGACAAAGTTGTCCCACACTCTTGTATAACACCCCACAGCTCCATAACCGGGCACAACATACACCCAGTTTCAATATAAAAAAAATGAGCCTGGAAGAATCCTCCTCGTTTTCAAATTTTCAAAAACTTCATTGAAAAAAACTTTGTTTTTTATTAATGGATAATAAAGTATAGATACAATACTTTTTGAGTACTTTCATGTATATTACTAGGAAAGAAAGTTATGTATTCTAATTTATTAGGATCGTAAATTATGCATTTTAAGATAGAAAATATTTGATATAGTTTTATATCAAAAGATGTATATATATGTGTTCATGACTAATAGAAAAGCAGGTTGAAACAACTTATTTTCTAAATGGTATCAGAGCGACTCTAATATCAACAAACACGAAAAGAACCTAGACTGCATAATCATGGCAGTAAAACTAGAAAAGAACTCTGCAAATGAATTAGAGACTTCAGAAAAATAAACTAAGAAAACTTACTCGCCATATGACCTCAATGCGAGTGACAACCCAGGAAATGTAATCATGCAATTGCAGCTGCGTGGAGAAAATTATGAGGAATGGGCTAGAGCGGTGAAAATATCGCTTCGAGCTCGGAGAAAATGGGAATTCATCAATGGAACTCTCACGGAACCAGAAAAAGATGCACCTGATCTTGAGGATTGGTGGACAGTCCAATCCATAATTGTATCCTGGATCTTGAACACGATCGAATCAAGCCTACAGTCAACCATTGCGTATGTTGAGAACCCGCGGATAATGTGGGAAGATATCAAAAGAATGGTTTTCAACTGTGAACGGATCATGAATACAACAACTAAAATCAGATTTGACGAGATGCAAGTAGGAAGGGATGGCCATGACGGTGTACTATGAAAAATTGAAAATACTGTGGGATGAATTAGCACAGTGCGAGCAAATTTTCAAATGCACATGTGGTGGATATAAATGTGGGATTGGCTCTCAACTTGAAAAGCAAAGGGAAGAAGAGAGGGTCCACCATTTTCTGATGGGCCTAGATTATGCGAATTACAGAACGAGGAATGCTAGGGGGCCAGCAATATTGGTGTTTTGTAACCATCAATTGGCCATCAATAGTGTTTTTAATGGTGTGAGATTACATCTAATGGTGGGAGATCACTCACTTTTATTTTGATGGTTAAGTGCTGGCCAAAAAATACAAAAGTTGGTAGTCCCCTAAACTTTTCCTTACAGAACATTGCGGTCAAATATCCTGGTAACAAATCCTTTGCCAATACTGAATCGTGTATACAATGCTAGTCCAAGAGAAGAAAGTGAGAACAATGGCTAAGGTGTCGGAAGAGAGAGGGTTGGTTGTAGGACTCGCAATGCAGGCAAGGAACAGGATGAAAAGACGAGGAGATAATAGCCAAAAATTAACAATATGCTCTAACTGTGGCAAAAGTGGGCATAATGTTAAAGGATGCTTTCAGATTGTGGGATATTCAGAATGGTGGGGCGATCAACCGAGGAATGAAGGAAGAGACGGTGACAATGGTTACAGACGACAAGGCACACGTATTGGAGGAATTCCAGCATGTGCAAATGTGGCATACACTTATGGAAGTGGCAGCCATGGTATCAACACAGAAGAGAAGAGACGTGAGATATCAGGACTGACCAATGAGCGATGGAACGTATTAGTAGATATGATCAACAAACAAAAACCAAATGAATATGAGAAAATGACTGGTAAGAGAATTTTTTATTTATGGATCATTGATAGTAGAGCTTCCAACCACATGACTGGAATCCTGAAAATTTTATGTGAAAAGAAAACTATACGCGGATGTCTAGTAGGTTTACCAGATGGAGAGCAAGTAATAGCATGCAAGCAAGGGACAGTGATTCTTGACGGAGGACTTGAATTGAAAAATATTCTTTATATACCTAAATTAAAATGCAACTTACTCTCAGTTTCTCAATTAATAAATGCAGAATATTGTCTAGTACAATTCACTGATGAATTTTGTGTCATACAGAACCGTACTTCAAGAACACTGATTGGAACGGGTGAGCGGAATGATGGGCTCTATTGGTATCGTGAGGCACACAAGATTCAAGCTTGTCATGCCAGAACAGAGAATCAACTAGCGCTTTGGTATAAGAGACTAGGGCATTCATCATTTAAAATTGTGCAAATGCTCCCCAATGTAAGTGAAAAATCTACAAGCATTGAGATCTCTGAAAATTGTGAAAATTTCAAACAAACAAAAGATAAGTTTCCTTTAAGTGACTATCAAACTTCCAATATTTTTTATTTAATCTATTGTGACTTGTGGGGACCCTATTCCCTCCTCGTGTGGTGCTTCGTATTTCTTAACTATTGTAGATGATTATTCACGAGAGGTTTGGATATATTTGTTGAAAGAAAAGGCTGAGGTATCAATCACGTTGAAAAAAATTTTCACGTTGGTTGAATGCCAATATAACAAAAATGTTAAAATGGTGCGATATAATAATGGGACAGAATTTATGTGTTTAAAATAATACATCTTACAACAAGGCATTGTTCACCAATCGTCATGTGTTAATACACCGCAACAAAATGAACGAGTAAAGCGCAAACATTGACATATTCTCAATGTTGCTAGATCATTACGCTTTCAAGGCAATCTTCCTATTCGGTTTTGGGGAGAATGTATCTTAACTGTTGGTTATTTAATTCATCATACCGCATCCTCAATACTAAAGGGCAAGACTCCGTATGAGATTTTTCATGGAACAATTCCAAGTTATGAGCACTTAAGCTTTTTTTGGCTCTCTGTGTTATGCTCAAAATCATAGGCAACGGGACAAATTTGCCAGCCGTAGTAGAAAATGTGTGTTTGTCTGGACAAAAATGATGAAAACTATTTGACTTAGAAAAAGAAGTTTTCTTTGTCTCTCATGACATCCATTTTGTTGAAGATATATTTCCTTTTCAAGAGGCTCAGGCTTTGCACCGGCACCAAGGATTGAAGATATTGGACCTCCTGTAACAGAAACAAATGTTGAAGAAGACACACATAATGGGCCAAGTTCAGAACCCACATTTGGGCCTAGTACTCCACATTTAAATGACTGTGCTGGAGAATTCCTCATTGAAGCATCTATTGACAAACAAGGGGGACATGAACTCAATGAAGAGATTAAAGTCTACATCGCTGACGATGCATTAGTACTAAGTGCAGCAAAAGCAACGCCGACTTCCAATCTACTACTAGTCACGATGGAAGTTCTACTTGGTCGGGGTCACCGCATGAAGACACCCTCAGTCAGGTTGCACGACTTCGTCTCTGCTGCCACAATACCAATAAGCTCTACTGACCAACCTCCCTCTCCATCAAAATTCTCAGGTGTGTCCTATCCTATACAAAATTTTGTAAATTATAATTTTTTTTTCAAACAACACCGCAGTTTTCATGCTTCTCTCCAGACAGAACATGAGCCCTTATTTTTCTCACAAGCGGTTAAAGATGAGCGTTGGCACGAAATTATGTCCTAAAAATTCGTGTGTTTCAAATCAATGACACTTGGAAGCTCATAACCCTTCCCCAAGAAAGAAAGCCCATGGATGTAAGCGAGTTTATAAAATTAAATACAATTCTGACGGGATAATAGAAAGGTTCAAAGCAAGACTGAAAATTTTGGGAAATAATCAAGTGAAAGGCTTAGATTACAATGAAACATTTTCCCTAGTGGTAAAGATGGTAACAATTCGCGCAACGCTCGCAGTGGCAGCAGCCCAAGATTGAGAACTCCACCAGATGAATGTCCACAATGCATTTCTTCATCGAGAACTTGATGAGGACGTTTACATAAAACTTTTCCCTGATTTTCAAGTATCTCAACAAGAACTGGTCTGTAAAATTTAGAAATCTCTCTATGGCCTGCGGCAGGCTCCACATTGCTGGTTTGCAAAATTTTCATCTGCCCTTCTTCGATATGGTTTTCAACAATCCCCAAAGGACCATTCCTTGTTTAGCCTTCGCTACAATAGCATGCAATTAGTAGTTTTGGTGTATGTTGATGACCTTGTAATGCAGAAAATAATAATGCTACAATTCAACATTTCAAAGAGCATGTTGAGTTAAGAAATTAACTAACATAATTGATGATGACAAACATTAGATTGTTGGGCTAATTACCCTATTAGTTTTGATTATTTTGTTTGAGTGATGCAGGCAAAAAATCAATATATAGCTGCAGCCCAAATAAATAGAACAAAAGTCAAAAGCTTTCATAGTGTACTATACTTACAAATAAAGCCCAAATTAATTTAGAACAAAGAAAGAATATTACAGCAGCCCAATAGGAAGAAAATCAAACCAGAAACAAAGTGGGTTACAAAGCACTAAAATCCTAAGGTTGTCAAGCAATAGAATCGGTTGGGCTGAATGGAAACATATCTAACCCAAGCCCAAATTGATCATACCAAGCTTCTCATACAAGATTGAAGTCTTCACTCTCTCTTATTGCTTTGGTCGGCAACAAAACACAAGAAAGAGAGTTTCATCCTTCCTACTCATTTCAACAGAGAAGAAAGAAAGAAAAAGCTTATTCAGAAAGCAAATGTCTAATCACCCACATCAATCCATATTAAACTAAATCAGAAATTAAAAGGTGATTTATTTCCATTTGCATGCAACTTACTTTCTTCACTTCTTCTCAAATCTTCTGCTTTACCATTTTTAGATAAATGGAAAAAGTGTTCTCTGATAATCATTATTGTGCATCTACGGTCAAAATTATGTCTTGGGGACCAAGTAGTGTTTCAATGGCCAAGATATGGGTATACCATTGAAAATACTTGTTGGTGCTGTTCTGTGGCTTTCGGTCAACAAGAGAAGGTCAGAACCAAAGTTTCTATTCTGAGGATTAATGAGAAAAAGTGAGATGGTGGGTTGGTGAAGCACAAAGCTTGAGAGTTGACCTAGGAGAGAGCAACTCAGCAACATGCAAGGAGATACAAAAGAGGTTGGTTCACCATTCTGAAACCAAGGAGAGAAAACCAATGTTCATGAGGTTAATATTCTGAGAAGTTATCTCTGAATAAGTTCATCTACTTGGACAGTGCTTTTTTTCAAAGAAGCATTCTGCCAAAAATGAAGAACTGAATCAAAGCATGCAAATCTGGTTTATCACATAGCAAATAGGCTGTTGAAAAGTCAATCTCCTTCATGTTTTATAGATTGTATTTTACTTTTTAATATTTATCTTTCTGTAATTTCTTGAGTGAAAAGGCATAATGATAGATCTCAAGTAAAAGCCAAAGAAAAGAAGAGGCTGAGTGATACACTTGAGAGAAAAGCCTAGAGTTATTTCAGATTTCTTTAGGTAAGTTTGTGTCTTGTATCTAGTACCAGTGATGTACCCCTTTCTTAGTTGGGTGAGCACTAAGAGTGAAGAGTTATGTATTAGCATAGCCAATGTCAAGTTAGGTTAGAAATTAAGTGTGAGAGGATTGTGTCAATCCGGTGAAATTGGTGTATGTAATACTTTAACTATAGTGGAAATTTCACTACTGTTGTGGTGGAGACTGAACGTAGGTTGCATAGCACAATGCAACCGAACCAGGATACATGATGGTGTTAGCTTCTCTTTCTCTGCTCTGTTCTGTTTTCTGATATTCATGAGACAAAAATAAAGTGTCTCATAAATTTTTGCTGCTGAGTTCAAACAGAATCAGAATTGAAAGTTTGCTGTAAAGGGTTAAGTTCAGTAATTTAAAAGAAATGCATAGATTTAACCCCCCTTCTCTAAGTCTATTACAACCTTCAGAGTATTTATACAAATGTTTTCACATGAAAGATTTAGGCCGACTCAAGTACTTTTTGGGAGTTGAGGTTGCCAGATCTCAAACTGGAATCTTCCTGTGCCAAAGAAAATATGCTTTGAACATAATCACCGAAACAGGACTTCTAGGTGCTAAGCCTGTACCAACACCGTTGGAAGAAAATCATTGTTTGGGGTCAGCTATAGCTACAGGTTCTCTTTTATCCGATCCTAGCATATAGCGTCGACTTTTTGGAAGACTAATTTATTTGTGTTTTACTCTGCCTGATCTAGCCTACAGTGTTCACATGTTATCTCAGTTCATGCAAAATCCACGCACCGAACACTGGCAAGCCGCTTTACCTGTTGTACGCTATTTAAAGGGACACCCTGGGTAAGGAATTCTTCTCCCACGAGAAAATGATTTGCAGTTCTATGGATGGTGTGACTCTGATTGGGCTAGTTGTCCACTTACTCACAAGTCAACCAGGTTCATCCAGTTTGTAACTCACCAATATCTTGAAAAACTTAGAAACAACCGAAAATGGCTCAGACAACAAGAGTTAAAGTTGATTAAAGATATACTCTCCTCTCTATACGTGCCTTATCATGTTCCCATTCATCTCTATTGCGACAGTCAAGCTGTCCTTCACATTGCTGAAAATTTAGTTTTTCGAGATGAGATCGTGCACCAACGCCTCCTTCCATCTTATGTTCTCACTCACACTCAGATGTCAAACATTTTTACTAAAGCTCTTGGTGCCAAAAAGTTTGAAATACTATTGGTCAAGTTGGGCATTGAAAACTTCGCATGCTCCTTGGGGATATTAATGGATAATAAAGTACAGATACAATACTCTTTGAGTACTCTCATGTATATTAATAGGATAGGAAGTTATGTATTATAATTTATTAGGATCATAAATTATGCCTTTTAAGATAGAAAAGATTTAATATAGTTTTATATCAAAAGATATATATATATTTCATAGTCTCTATATCAACAAATCAACATATTTTTTAATAATTAAAAATACTTTAAAAAAGTGTTATAAATATTAAACTAATATGCTTAAATTAATTTCTAAAATTTCATGTTTAAAGAATAATGCTAGGTAGCGAAATAATAAGGTAAACTATAGATATAGCACAAAATAAATTTCATTTTCATGATAAGCAATGGAGTAATTAATTTCATTTTCAAAATCCAATTCAATTTTTTCTAAATCAAATCCCTAACATCCCTCATTTATATTTACATCCATTAAAATGTAATTTCTCTCTAGTATTTTAAAATCGGAAAATACGGTCACATTAACCTAAGTGAAAGATCAAACCTTTTTCCCAATTTCATTCGAACCATAAGCCCATAATCGATTATAACCTATGAGTAACACCATCTCTGCCACACTGCATAAATTGTCTTTATTTTAACTGTTTAACGTTCATAAAAATATTACACTATACACTTATACAAGATTGTAAATTTATACCCCGAAAAACATAAAACAAAAATCTAACAAATCTCTTTACTTCAAATTTGTCACTTAGATTATTTTTCTTTTATTAGTTGAATGATAATGGTAATTAATTATAGTAAGAGTACATAAGGAGTACCTAAGATTAGCCACAAAATATTTTTGTTTTCAATTTTTTATTTTTATTCATTTAACAAAAAACTCCTTCTAGTTATGCATGCAATAGAGATGTTATTCCTTCATATTTTTTAGTATGAATTAAATTATATTTATAAAAGGTTGAGTTGAAATTTTGCATACATCAATACACATTCATACACAATTGGTGTCTGCTAAGAACTAAACATACATACATATATAATTTGTTAAATAATGGTATATAGTTAAACAAATTAATTCACAAAATTTTGATTAATTACTTGAGTGAAATGATTATGAGAATGATGGATACATAGTAAATAATCATGATTTTGGTATTGAAATAACCTGATTAATATGGTTATGACAACAATCACAGTAGGAACAGAAAATGAGATATAAGGAAGGACATAATTATTGATAACAAAGCACTATAGAAGTCCATTATTGGTACGTAAATGGTTGTGTGGGGGACTATTGTGATATTGTAATGCTAGAGTAAAAAACTTTCAATCATGAATGTTATATTAAACAAAGATGTTATTGTAGCTATGCTATTAATAAACATGTTGGGATGTTATATTTAATTTAAGTAGGTTATTTAAGTATATATCTCAGTTGCTCGTGAACAGGTGTTCAAAAAAGAAGAAGTAGCAATGGCTCGTATCAGGAGCAAAAAAGAGACACATAAGAGTAACAGTCCCGTACGACAAAAAAAACATGGGGGACAAAAAAGGTACGTTGAATGGTTAGCGGTGAATTAACTAAAAATTCGGGTTGTTGTGTTTTAATAGTAAATGTTAAAACTGAAATTCTCCTTCGTTGTCACTGTGTGTTGATTATGATTGGTTATATAGAAAACACTGATATCTAGGTGTTCGTCATGTTGCGTGGCTTTAGTTATGAAGGATTTAGGTTTAAAAGCGGACAGAGAGAAAATGATGGAGGTGGAGAACATGGACTTTAGCTGGCTACAATATGTGCCTGAATGGACTGTCAACCAAGATATGATGGTGGCATTAGCATCGTCATATAGTCAGGATGAGAAGTCATTGATCGTCAGAACAAGAAAAATCTCCATAACGGTTTAATCTATTGCGCGGTATTTTGGACTACCGAATCTTGGTACGCAATCTCCCAAATAAAATAGGAAAAAAGAAAAAAAAGAATTTTTCACAATAATGTTTTTGAGTATATGTTTTCGGTAAAATTAGCCAATAAAGATTTGGACTGCATTGACTCATTTTGTGTTTGGCAGGGAATAGTTTTAAAAATCCAGAAACACCAATCGAGCACCGACTTTTTAACAGCTTCACAGAAGAGACAAAAGCAGATTTAAAAAGGGATGTTATCAAATGCTCGATGCAGTTTGATATGATAGAATCAACTTTCGGTGACAATTCATCATGTTGATACCAAAGTACATCTCTTTCGGTGAGGCATATGATAGATATATAATCTTTTAATAGTGATAAGTGTGAAAGATATGTTAATCGGATCACTTCTTTTAAGCTTTAACGAAAATAAAAATTATACTTTGTCCATTGTAGGGCCTTCTAAATTTAATTGGGAAGGTGTCTTGGCTACCAAAAAAGCACAACCGCATATCAAAGAGAGGATGCATTAGAAAAAAAAAACAAAGTCTAATAGAAAGACTCATAAAGAAGCTCCGACGATAGATGAGACTGAGACCGACATACGGACTAGACATGCATCAGCTGTTAAATTTGATGAACATCCTTTGAAAAAAGGCAAGTCAATAATTTTCTAGTTATAGTATAAAAGTTTATTGCTCTGACCTTCCTCTTGTTAATAGTATGCTATTATAAATATTTTTTTAGTTTTGGCATCTGTGTTAAATTAATTAATTAGTACATTTGTATATAAAATTTTACCATTTGTAGAGTAATTAATTATTTATCTAATTTTAGAAGTGTGATATTAATGCTGTAACTTGTAAATCCATCTTTAAAAAACTGTTAGAGCTAGTTATGTTGAGCATGACAATTGACCCGACACATTTAGATGAATTTTTTTATATTTTAGCATTCACTTCATAAAATAATAACTTTGAAAACTATGTGAGTATCGATGAATTAATATGTATAACATCATTTCTACTCCCTCTTATATGCATAGTTAAAAACTTTGTTACTAAGCTACTTTAGTTTTAATGTGTAACATGTATGACAGTTTGATAAGCGTTATCCCAATTAAATAAAGATCTAACTAATACTAATACTAGTTAGCTGAAATAGGAGTTTAAATAGCTAATATTTGTCTTCTTAGTTCGGATGTTATGTATGCCTGACACCTGATGTTATCCGTATGGCCTTATGGATGTTAACTGATTGGAATTGCGGATGTTATTGTCCATTCTTTACTTTACTCTGCATGAAGAAGCCTTGGGTAAACCTTTGAATTAAACTCATTCATACATTTGAGCGTACTAGATTTACTTGATCGGATTATATTTGTGTTAGGTGCATTTTTTATTATCACTTATAGTTGTTCAACCTCTAATTTATTTAAACAGAAATTGCAGTTAAGAGTCACAAAACGGATGCATTAGGGAAGATACAGTGTGTATAAACAAGACATGTACGGAAGCGTCTACAGGGGATGAGACAATGGCCGACATGCCTATTGAAAATACAACAGATGATAATGTTGATGTAGGGCCTTCAGAGAAAAAGCAAGTTAATGATTTTTCAGTTATAGTATAAAATTTTAATGCTCTAACTTACCTCTTATTAATAGTATACTAGTATATATTTCTTTTAATTTGGGCATCTGCGTTAACATAATTAATTATTACATATGTATATAAAGTTTTACCATCTATAGAGTAATTTCAATATACATTACCTACATATAATATTGAGCTTAGTTGATAAGGATAGCAACTATAATTAATTTTTTGTCTAATTTTGGAAGTGTAATATTAATGCTGTAACTTGTAGATTTATCTTGAATAGGAGTTCGAATAGCTAATATTTGTCATTTTAATTCGAATGTTACGTATACCTGACACCTGATGTTATCTATGTGGCCTTATAGTTGCTAATTGGTTGGAATTGCGGATGTTACTATCCATTCTCTACTTTATTCTGCATGAAGAAGCTTTGGGTAAACTTTTGAATTAAAATCAGTTATACATTTAAGCGTACTAGATTCACTTGATCGGATTAGATTTGTGTAAGGTGTCTTTTGTTATTATCACCTATAGTTGCTCAACGTCCAATTTATTTAACAGAAACTATAGTCAAGAGTCCCAAAATAGATTCATTGGAGATTTGGGAGGAATACCGTGTGTATGAATAAGACATGTGCTGAAACGCCCACAGGGGATGAGACAATTCCTGACACACCTGTTGGAAACGAAACAGATGATAATGTTGATCTAGGATCTTCAGAGAAAAGGCAAGTTATTTGAATTTAACCATAATATGAAGTATTGATAATTATAGTAGGTGCATGACTTTTTATTTCCGACTCTTTCTTGCTTTTCTGGTGGAATGTTTAATCAACAATATGTTATCTATATAATCTTATGAATGTTACACGACTTTCTATACTTTAGTTCGTGCTAACATCCTTTTTGGAAATGCATGGTTCGTACTAAACTAAAGTATTAAAGAATTGCACGAGAACTTACAATAGGCACTCATTTAAGAGCACTTAATTATTAATAAATATGTATGGATTCCAGAGAACTTGCAATGGTAATGTATGTTGCACTAGAGGATCCAAGTTGACTTTTCAATCCCATTATTCTCGCTTGGCATCACTCAGATATACATACCAGACTCATTGCTCAGATCTCTGGTAACAAACGAATGAAATGCGACTCTAGAACCCGAAGCACCATAAAGTATAAGAAAATCAAAAGATGTGGTAAATACACCAATGCCATCTGGGGGTGCTGCAAAGCCTATAGGTGATGACATGAACATGATATACAAGTGGACGACAGATCGTAGGGCTGCACAGAATGCCGCGCTTGCATGGATTCGCAAAGGTGATGATGTACAGCTACAGCGAGCGGACCTGCAATCACTGGGATGGCATCAAAGAGTAAGCGATATGGTAAGACCGAACAAAAAACCGTAATCAATTGGTGAGTATGTATTCTGTATTAAAGTGCTATAAAATGCAATGCGTTTATTCTATTCAGGTGGTTGATTACTGTTGTGCCATGTTCAATGCTTCGAGTAATGCAAGATTTTGCACGGATTTTTACTGTATTCCACCGAGACTAACGGTTAGTGCAATATGTCCTTACCCATTTAATATTAATTAATACCCATGATTACCTTGGTGAAGGATACTTT
This sequence comes from Arachis duranensis, assembly GCF_000817695.3. Classification (NCBI taxonomy): domain Eukaryota; kingdom Viridiplantae; phylum Streptophyta; class Magnoliopsida; order Fabales; family Fabaceae; genus Arachis; species Arachis duranensis. Next base: position 127,054,621 of record NC_029774.3, read on the forward strand.
TGAAGATATATGAAATCTATACTTATGACTTATCACTCTTAATTATTTTCTTAGGTGTTTCACTAATCCAAAATGGGTTTGCAAGCCCTAATATTGACTTATGATAATATTGAACGAAGTGCAGACACGAACACTCGATTTGTCCCTATTCTTAGTAGCTTCATGGGCCGCGGGCAGCACTGGTTCGATGCGAGAAAGGCGAAACAAGTTAAATATGTAAGTAATTCATGTATTTACTTATTATCTATACACAAAATCTATTTTTCATTACAAGAATGCGAAAAAAACTATATGCTAACATCCTTTATTCAACGATGAAGTGGTTTGTTCTAGTGTGTTAAAATGATCACTAATGGCTATATATGCTCCACCGGCATACTGATAACCTATGGGTGTTAGACTCCATGCACAATGGGCCACACTCCGAGCGGCGAGAGAAAATAGATAAATATATTGTAAGTGAGAATAGATTTGATGATGCATATTTTTACGGGTGTTAGTTGTTACCTTTGTTGTATGTTTTTTTCCTCCCTAATTTTTCTATCTGGTTTGTCATAGGACTTTCTTCTCTAAGAGTTGGCTGCAACTATAGACCAGAGTGTAGTATTCATAGATAAGGACTACGAGTGTTGCTATGAAACAATGATCCTAAAACAGCCAAATGGGTAAGTGGGCTAGAGATGAGAACGAAAAATGATTAAATAAAATCAACTAAAGTAAAATTTTAATATATTAGCACGACTTTTTGTTGTTTGTATTGCATATGTGGGACTGTGGCATATATGTCATAAAATAGATGGAAATGTGGGATTTAAAGAGTTTGGCAGAGGATGAATTGAACATGCCTATTTAGACGGTTAGTGTAATGCAAAATATATGTAAATACTTATTTGCGTATTTAATAATTAATATATAACTCTTTTTGGATGAATTCTATTTATAATGGCTGGATTTATATTTGCTTCTATAATGTATTTTATATCAAACATATATACATTTATTTGTTATCACAGGTCCAGATGCAATAAATTCGAAAACAAATTGTAACCGACATACTAATGTGTAAAGATAACATCTCTAAAAATGTAGTAGAGAGTATATTCAATGTGTCATGTGTTATGTGGAGGATAGGAGAAAGAAAAAAAGAAGATTGAAAACCCTTGGACGAATTCAAAAGCAAAATCATTGATTCGAAAGGTGAAACGGACTAAAAAACTAAATAGAACTATAAATCATAACTTGAGATTAGAATTGGTGTATTCCGTTAATTTGAATCTAGAATTTTTATGGATGTTATTGGAGATAGCAACGTGCAATTGTGCATTGTTCGAACGAGTAGGAATGCATCAGCGTGGAGCCGTGGACTACTCATTAGACCTGGATTTTTTTAAGTCATCTTCGCTACTCGATATTTTTTGCATAAATCAAATGAAAAATGTTATTCATATTCTAAACACTATTTACATCCGTATAAAAATATAATTGTTATTAATCAATTGTGTATTTAAATTATTTTTTGTTAATAGAATACATAGATAATAAGTGTCAAAATGACACTCAAACCAAGTGTTTATTTGAGTGTTATTATTTTGATAAAAATGATCTTTTTTTTAATAAAAAAAAGATATTTTTTATGTTTTAATGTGTTTGGCAAACTTCTAGTAATAAAAATTAAAGCACTAGAAAAAAAAAATCTTTTTTGAGAAGTTGTAATTTACATTTTTTTAAAAGATATTTTTTTTAAAAAAGATGTTTTCCATATAATAAATAAACAAAAAAGTATTTTTATATTGTTATATCCAAACATAATTGATAAATAAAAAAATCTTTTTGCATGAAATACCCAAATATTAAATTACTTTTACTTTTTTATAAGATCTTTTAAAAAAAGATAACTCAAAAGTTTTTTTTAAAAAAAAACTCACCCAAACAAGCCCAAAACGACTTCGCAATTGTCTTCCTTCAACTAAATACATGTGTATTCATACGTTTTACCCTACATTAACTATCAAAACAAACAAATCCTTATTCCAAATTATTTGATGGCATCTTCCATATCAACAAATATACATATCCTATTTTCATGAGAATTCCTATAGTTAGTAATACGTAAGTATTTTGTAAATACTCAATAACTTTGAGAAACATGTCTTAATATTAGTGGATTGACCTATGTTACCCACCTAAACTATCTTTTAACAAATGATATCTACTCTTCAAAAGATATAGTTTATAATTAATATTCTGAGGGAGATTTTTACCTTCTTTGTTTAAGCAGTTTGAGTGAGAGATTTTGACCTCCCCAGTTTGAAAAATTGTGACGTAGTTTTTGACCTTCCTTATATGAAGTATTTAAAGGTAGTGTTTTTTAATCTACTTATATTGTAGAACCAACACAAGTAAAACAGAATACGAACAAATATTAAACTATGATATTTGATTAGCTAAGAGATCATAATAAATGACACTAAAATCAACACTATTGGGGTAATCAATCACCCGTAAACCTATCAAAATTCGGAAACAAATGGTCACAGCTAAAATTAAACCTATTCGACTGAGCTTTATCAACAATTTTGTTTTCGTTTCCAGACTTATACTCAACAACAGTGTAAATCGTTGAAGAAATTGATGCAACTATTGCGTCGATTTATTTTGTATGAATGTTTTTGAGAAATTGATTTCTTTTTGTTGGTTACATTTTAAGGGAGATTTTGACCCATTTTGTGTTGTGGCATTTTGTTTGAATTCTATTTGACCCATTTTAAGGGCTTTACTTTTTAATCCTCTCTGCATGAAGCATTTTTACTTTTGAGGGGATCCATTGGTTGAAGCAATTTGAGAGGGTCTTGACCCCTTTATCAGGGCGGAGCTAAGATAAAATTTAGAGAGGGATCAAAATTTAATTTTTTTAATATAGAAGGACTAATATTAAAATTTTAAGGAAATTAAACCAAAATTTATATATAACTTATAAAAAAAGTTAAAATTTAGGAAAGCGATTGCCCCCTTTTTATATGAGTAGCTTCCCCTACCCTTTATATAAGAAGCATTTTGTAAAAGTTTTTAAGAGTAAATTCAATTTATTTTCTATCCATTTTTAAGAAGAATGAGATAATTTTTTGATACTTCGACTTTTTACCTTTTTTTTATTTTGGGATAATACGATATTTTTATTAAAAAAATTATCAAATAATAACAAAAATTGGTTTTACGGAAATTTTATTTATACACAAACTATTAATAATTTTTTTTATTTTTCCACCCATGATAATTGAATAGAAAAAGACCATTACTAAAAGTCTAAAAGTAAAAGTGTTTATGGGCTAGATCCGGCCGATTTTAAATACACCCGTACATGATCCTAAAAGATCATTGGATCTATTTTGACCCGATTTGAAGTGATCCAAAAATAAAATGAGTTAAACCGGCTCTACTCGATGTGAAATTAATATATATAAAATTAAAAATTTTATATATTAAAGTAATAAAATTGTATTTTTTAAAATTAAAT
>NC_029774.3:127061195-127064312 GCF_000817695.3 Arachis duranensis
GCTGTGTCCGGATGGCTAGTCTTCATGCCGCTATTGCCCGGGAGTTCAAGAAATCCCCTCTTGGGGCGACCAGCTCCCGACTTGAGAAGGCTCAGTCCGAGCTCGATAAGATTAGTCAACTGAAGGCTGCCAGGATTACTGAGCTGGAGGCCTCCTTGGAGAAAGAGAAAACTAAAGCTACCGCGGCTGTGGCGGCAGCGAAGACATCTGAGGAGGTGGCGAAGGTGGCTACAGAGAATTATACCAAGCTATATGCTGAGCTTGTGGAGACGAAGGAGAAGTTGCAATCTGCTCGGGATGATTTTTACGAGCTGGAGGGTCACGTGGCTAAGGGTATGGATGCTATGTTTGAGAACTTGAAGGCTCAGGTCCGGGTTCTTGCTCCCGACCTGGATCTGAGTTTATTTAGTACGGATAATGTTGTCGTGGAGGGAAAGATTGTTCCTGCTTCTGCAGAGGATGAAGTTCCGATGTCCGACCCCGGAGTTCCTGTTCAGAACCCGACTTCTCCCTTGGTCGGGGATGGATCTGGTGTGGGGGTTTCGAATCGAGAGGACGTTGCCGTCGATGCTGTCCCGATTTCTATGTTTGCTCCACAGCCTTCTGTTGATGTGGAGTCCGGGAAGGACTTTGATCCTCTGTAATCTTTTTATTCTGGTTTTGTACCCGGCCTGTGGGCTCTTTTGTCTTTTGGATGGTTTCTGTTGAACGCTTTGAACACCTTTTGCTTTTAGCTACTTTTTAGTAACTTTTTTAGCTTATTATGCGGTGTTTTTGTTCGCGTTTTGACCTTTTGTTTCCGCTTTTGTGCTTTTTAGTTGTTTTCAGATAACAACTTTTTAGCTAGCGTTTTGACTTTTTGTTTCCGCTTTTGTGCTTTTTAGTTGTTTTCAGATAACAACTTTTTAGCTAGCGTTTTGAAACTTCTTCTGATTTCGTTCTTTTCGCTTGTACTTTTTAGTTGCTTTTGTAAAGCAACTTTTTAGTAAGCGTTTTCGAAACCTCTTCTGATTTCGCTCTTTCGCTTTGTACTTTTTAGTTGCTTTTGTAAAGCAACTTTTTAGTAAGCGTTTTCGAAACCTCTTCTGATTTCGCTCTTTCGCTTTGTACTTTTTAGTTGCTTTTGTAAAGCAACTTTTTAGTAAGCGTTTTGACTTTATGCTTCCGCTTTTGTGCTTTTTAGTTGTTTTTGGATAACAACTTTTTAGCTAGCGTTTTGACTTTATGCTTCCGCTTTTGTGCTTTTTAGTTGTTTTTGGATAACAACTTTTTAGCTAGCGTTTTGACTTTATGCTTTCACTTTTGTGCTTTTTAGTTGTTTTTGGATAACAACTTTTTAGCTAGCGTTTTGACTTTATGTTTCCGCTTTTGTGCTTTTTAGTTGTTTTTGGGTAACAACTTTTTAGCCAGCGTTTTGAAACTTCCCTTGATTTCGTTCTTTCGCTTTGTACTTTTTAGTTGCTTTTGTAAAGCAACTTTTTAGTAAGCGTTTTTCGAAATCTTGGTTCTTGCTGTTTTAAGGCTTCTTTCTTGGGTCCGAGCTTTTTCTCGGATATCGGGTGCTTGAGTACCTCCTTTTTGTTAGGTCCGACCTTGTCGTTGGTCGGTTCTTTTGAGTTATTTCTGTAATCTCTTTTTATTTGGCTTTTCGAGCCATTTCAGAGTTACTTTATAACTTTCCCTTTGTTGACTTCGTCGTTTGGTCGGCCTTTTTAAGTTATTTTTGTAACCTCTTTTTATTTGGCCTTTCGAGCCATTTCAGAGTTACTTTATAACTTCTCACATTAATTTGAACCTCGTCGCTTTATCTTTGCCGACCTTGTATGGTCTCTTGGCAAATGATTTTTTGCGTTTTGCCGAGCATAAATTAATGCGCCTTGGTGGGGTACTTTCTAGGATTTGCTTCATCATGAGGACCTGGGGGAGTTCTTCGGCCCATGCCCCTTTGGCCTCTTGGAGTCTTCGTTTTAACCCTGCCAAGATGACTTTATTTGCAGCCTCTGCTTGTCCATTGGCTTGTGGGTGCTCGACCGATGTGAATTGCTGTTTGATTTTTAGTTCGGCCACCAAGTTCTGAAAATTTGTGTCCGTGAACTGTGTTCCATTGTCTGTTGTGATGGAGTAGGGGTCTCCGAACCTCGTGACAATGTTTTTGTATAGGAATCTGCGGCTTTTCTGAGCCGTAATAGTGGCTAAGGGTTCAGCTTCGATCCACTTTGTGAAGTAGTCGACCCCTACTATGAGGTATTTGACTTGCCCCGGTCCTTGTGGAAACGGGCCGAGTAGGTCGAGTCCCCATTTTGCGAAGGGCCATGGTGCGGTGATGCTGATAAGGTCTTCGGGTGGTGCTTTGTGAAAATCGGCGTGTTTTTGGCAGGGGGGCATATTTTCACAAACTCCGTTGCGTCTCTTTGCAAGGTCGGCCAGTAGAACCCGGCTCTGACTACTTTTTTGGATAGTGCCCGAGCTCCGAGATGGTTCCCACACATGCCTTCGTGGACTTCTTCGAGGACGCTTTTTGTTTCTGAGGTCGGAACGCGCCTAAGGAGGGGATTTGAGAATCCTCCTCTGTATAATACGTCGTGAATTAATGTATAATTCTGGGCGTCCTTTGTAAGCCTTTTAGCTTCTTTTCTTTCGGCGGGGAGAGTTCACGACTTCAGGTAGTTGAGTATGGGGGTCATCCATCCTTGTTGTTGGTTGGATATATTTAGTATTTCTTCCTCTCTTAGCACGGAGGGAGATTGTAAGGTTTCTTGGAGGAGACTTATGTTGTTGCCTCCAGGCTTGGTGCTAGCAAGCTTTGAAAGGGCGTCTGCCCGGGCATTTTGCTCCCGAGGTATGTGCTGGATTTGTATTTCTGAAAAGTGGCGTAATTGTGCCTGTGTTTGATCCAGGTATTTTTTCATAGTTGGGTCTTTGGCCTAGTAGCTTCCATTTACTTGAGATGTGACGACCTGGGAGTCGCTGAAGATCGTGATTCTCTGGGCTCCGACCTCTTCGGCTAGCTTTAGACCTGCTAGTAGGGCCTCGTATTCGGCTTGGTTGTTCGAAGCCTAGAACTCGAACTTTAGGGATAGTTCTATCCGCGTTCCTTGGTCGCTTTCAAGTATAACC
>NC_029774.3:127065058-127074164 GCF_000817695.3 Arachis duranensis
TTTTGGTCGCCTTTTAGGGTAGCGATTCCTTTTGCGGTAGGGAACTTCATACAGAGGTATGGGGTCGAGACTACAGCTGCTAGTCTGTTTAGGGTTGGTCGCCCAATGAGGGCGTTGTACGCTGAGGTAACGTCGACTATAATGTAGTCGATGCTTAATGTTTTAGATTGCTCGCCTCTTCCAAAGGTAGTGTGTAGCGAGATGTATCCTAAGGGATGGATCGGGGTGTCCCCTAGCCCAAATAGGTCGGTGGGATAGGCCTTTTAGCTCTTTTTTTTCAAGTCCGAGCTTGTCGAAGGCCGCTTTGAACAGGATATCTGCTGAGCTTCCCTGGTCAATCAGGGTTCGATGTAAGTTGGCGTTTGCTAGGATAATGGTGACCACCATTGGATCGTCGTGCCCGGGTATTATCCCTTGAGCATCTTCTCGGGCAAATGAGATGGTAGGTAACTCGGGCAGGGGACTTTTTTCTCGGACATGGTAGACTTCTTTGAGGTGTCTCTTTCGTGAGGATCTGGACGTTCCTCCGCCTGCGAAACCTCCGTTTATCATGTGTATGTGCCTCTCCGGGGTTCGCGGGGTTTGTTCGGCCCGATCTTCGTTATCTCCCCGCCTTCTCTTCCTGGTCTCTTCTCCTTTCTCTGCTATGTATCTGTCGAGTTTTCCTTCTCTGGCCAGCTTTTCTATAACATTCTTTAGGTCGTGGCAGTCGTTGGTAGAGTGACCGTAGAGTTTGTGATATTCACAGTATTCGGACCGATCTCTTCCCGCTCTTTTGTGTTTTAGAGGTCGGGGTGGTGGGATCTTTTCGGTGTGGCATACTTCTCTGTAGACGTCTACCAGGGAGACTCGGAGGGGGGTGTAGCTGTGGTACTTCCGCGACTTGTCCGAGTTGGATTCTTCTTTCTTTTTCTGTTCCCGGTCTCGATCTCGGAGTGGGTAGGTTGGTTCCTTCCTAGAAGAGTCTCTTAGCTGGGAGGCTTCCTCCATGTTGATATATTTTTCTGCTCGCTCCTGCACCTCGTATAGGGAGGTCGGGTATCGTTTGGATAGGGATTGGCTAAATGGTCCTTCTTTTAGGCCGTTTGCTAGCCCCATGATGGCCGCTTCTGTGGGCAAGTGTTGTATGTCCAGGCAGGCTTTGTTGAATCGTTCCATGTACTCTCGGAGAGTTTCCTGGTTGCCTTGTTTGATCCCGAGTAGACTGGGGGCATGTTTTGCTTTGTCCTTTTGAATGGAGAACCTTGTTAGGAATTTTTTGGTTAGGTCTTCGAAGCTGGTGATTGATCTAGGTGGCAGGTTGTCGAACCACTTCATGGCTGATTTGGTGAGAGTGGTGGGGAAGGCTTTGCACCGAATCGCGTCGGAGGCGTCGACTAGGTACATTCTGCTTCTGAAGTTGCTGAGGTGAATTTCCGAGCTCTTTTCTTTTTCGGGATTTTGCGGATCTTTGTTTGGGAGTGATGTCTTTGGGCGATTCTGTTTGTTTCCTCCTGGAGTGCGTGGTGATAGAGGGCTGTCCGGTCGTTCTCCGGTGTCAACTTCCTCCTCTTGTTCTGATGTAGCGTGGTTATTGTTGGGAGGATCGTCCGCCATGGTAGAGGGATGACTTCCAGGGTCCCCGGCAACGGCGCCAATGTTCCGAGGGTTACCTGAAACGTGTAGCTCGGCCGTCTGGCAAGACCCGAGGTGAGGGTTCTGTGGCCCGAGCTTGATGTGCCGAGCGGCTGGTGGTTGTACCTGCAATGACACTCCGATGCTTAAGTTAGCATGGGTCCAAGCAGATATTGAGTAGAATTAGAGTATGAGTTATACCTGGGTGCTCCAGTGTATTTATAGTAGTTGGTCGTGATCTTCCCTGGATAAGATATTCTTATCTTATCTTATCTTTTGGGAGCTTTATCCCTATCTTTGTGGAACCGCCTTTCTTTAGGCCTTTTCGGCCTTTAGGTTTTGGGCTTCATTCCTTCTGATGGGCTTTCTTAGTTTATTTGTCCGAGGTCCGACCTCAGGCGTGGGCCTTGGGACGAGGTCGGACCTTCTATGAACTTCCGAGTTGGGGGAGCTCGGTCAGGGTATGAACACCTCTCCTTCTGACATTGTATTAAAAGTGATGGAGGAAGGGTGGTGATGGTAATGGCGGTAATAGAGTGTTGATAGGATTTAAGATTGGAGAAATGATGATGAGAAGTAAAATTAAAAGTTAGAGTGAAGTTGTTGTTGTTTATGGCTGTGACAGTGGAGAAGGAGGAAGATGATGCTGACGGTTGGTGACGATGGCGGTGATGATGGTATTGGTGAAGGAGGTGGTAAAATTGATGAAAAGAATAAAGAAAAGATTGAAATTTGCTGAAAGGGGTATTGAGATTAGGATTAGGAAAATGGTAATTTGGGATTTTTAGGTATTGAGATTAGGGTTTTTAAGAATGGAGGTGTTTGAGATTTGAGAAAGAGAGGAAGGATTGAAGATAATGGTGGGGGTAATTCTGAAATTTTATTAAAAAGTCAACATAAATTTAGGATTTGGGTACTTTTGTCGTACGGAATCCATCTTTGATGGATACAACATTAGTTTTCTTCTTTAATGGGTACTTTTGTCAGCATTCATAAAGTTTATGGATACAAATGGTTGTTTTTCCTCCAAAAAAAAAATATATATCATCGAACAAAAAATAAGATAAAAAATACTAATATTAATGGTATTAGTATTAGGGTTACTTGATAATAGTAGAAAAAATAATAATTATGATAGAATATAGTTACACAATAAAAATAATAAAATAAAAATTATAATAATAAAAATGAAAAAAGTAACCGTAATATAGTTAATTTTATTGTTAAAAAGAATGATTTAAAAATTTAAAAATCTCATATATAAATAAAATCTTATCAAACTAATTTTTATTATTATTTAAAATTTTTTAACAAATAAATCGCATTGCTCCAAAATAAAATAAAATATTTGGGGACAAAGTATCTTTTTTATTTAGATAGAAATTACCTTGTACTTTGCGAAAATAGAAAAAGACTATATTAGTATATGTTTACTCGAGTTTTTAATCCTATTTATGTGAAGTATGATATTAGATATGTCATGAAACCACTTATTCCAAAAAGCTTAAACTGACATAAAATGCTGATACCATGTCATGAAACCACTCATCCCAAAAGCTTAAGCTGATAGGAGAAGGTAGCATTAATGATTATATCTCTAACAAGGCAGTCTCGTGTGTAACAAATTGTTTTTCTATTGTTTGAGGAGGAATAATTTTTTAACCAAGAAAAGCCGAAGGAAAAAAAGAAAGAAAGAATTATACTGCAATTCTAGTATATATACTTTATTTGATCTGAAATTGAGCAGTAAAAAATTTCTGTTAATAGAATTGGCCACAGTGTCAGACGGCGGCTTAGTCTGCTATAAAACAGGGATACTACATATATACCTAAATTATTTTAATAATTAAATTTAATTAAATTAATCTAATAATTATTAATATAATAAAATTAATTAGAAAATATATAAAAAAATTAACTAAATTCTGTCACAAAAATAGTTTAGTCATATAATATTTTTTGATAAAATAAGTGTTAGTTGATATAATTAAATAATAAAAAATAATTAAGAGTTCTAACTCAATTTTAAAATCAATTCTTTTAACAGACAAATAATTTGATGTGAAAACTGATTTATCTATTAAAATAAAAATTTTAGAAAGTTATTTGGTATTAAATTTTGTTAAAGACAAAAATATCTAACTAAAATTTTTTAAGAACTAATTTGATGTATTACTCCTTTTTTAGCATGGAATAGACGAAAGAAAGAATAAAAAAAGGGAAAAAATGCAGAAAAAATAAAAAATAAACAACTAAATTGGTCCTAATGAATTTTAAATTTTATATTTTAGTATTTATAAACTTCTATCAAAAAGTTATGGAGAATTATTTTGTTTTACAGATTAATCTTTCCATTGGTTTGAAGAGAGACTGACTAATAATTTGACTTATAATAATATTTTTAAAATTTAATTCTCTTATATGAGAAATTTATTTATTCAATATGTTATTAAAAAATTTATTAAAAGTGATAAATAAATCCATCTATCTTACAAAAATAATTCTCAAAAATTTTATAAAAATAATCCTCAAAACTAATGATTATTATAGTCACAAAAAAATGATTATTATGTGGTGCGATACTTTTGGTCAGGTCGATCGGTTAGATATTCTTACAGTGGTCCTAAATAAGATTCTCACAATTATAACCACGGTTCTAAATGTATGCAGTAAAAACGTTAAATACAATTTATGGAGATTTTCAGGGATCACCATGATGGCACACCCACCCTCCTGCCTTGTGTGAAAACTACAGCTCCAATTTTCTTTTTCTTTTTTTCCTTCTGCAATTTTCACTTTGTTATTTATTATTCATTTATGCATGTTTTCCGTCGATTAGATCAGTAATGAAGGGGAAAAAAAAAAAGAAGAAGAAAAAGAAGTGAAAAAACATGTTGCGGTAAATTGAAAGGATCAGTGACCCCCCACCATAGTGAATGCTTTGAATTTGATCGTTGAGAATTCAGCTTATTACTTATTACTTGTTAGTCTGTTACTCACAGAAACCACAGTAACCGTACAAGTGCTCTAAATTAAACCTATACGATGTATGTATGCCTCACACCCTCGCGCACGTTTTTTTTCTCTCTCTTTTTTCGTTCAATTTTTTCAATTAAATAAACCGTTGTTATCTGATGAGTTCTATTATTAGTAATTCGGCTAATTCTACCAATTGCATCAAAACGAGTTTTGACTCGCGAATCAGCTGAGATCACTCATAAAAATGGTTAGTCGAATAATTAAGACCATAACTCGTTTAAAAGTAGGTCAATTTAATTTGGTTCATATAGTTTGCGAGTTAAACGAGTTCAGATCAAACGAACGAGAATTTGTTCAAGTGACTCTTTTTTCTTTTATTTTTTTCTTTTTGGACACGAGTTAATTGATTTTTTAGAGTTAAGAAAATTTACTATAGAAATATATAAATCTAGGATTTTTTTAATTTGTATAAATATCAAATAAAAAAATTACTAAAATCATAAAGTAACTTTTTTACAAAAGAAGATTAAAAAATGAGTTAAACAAGTCGACTCGTCTAATAAAATTTTAATAAGTTAATTAGCGAAAATTTTAAAAAATTTTATGATTTAAACTCAAAAGCACTGGGTTAAAAGATTTTTTTAAGTTATAGTTAATATGTTGTTTTATAATAGAATAATGCTACAAAGTCTTTTTGTTAACTAAGTCTAATAAAATTGAAGTTAGAAAAATTATGCTATTTGAGTTATAATTCATTATTCCAAGTCTTATTATTTAATTTAGTTAGACTTGATTCATAAAAAAACATAATGTGTAACATTACTATATATATATTTTAAATTATAAAAATTCTAATACTGCATATATTATTTAAAAAAAAAACTTATTTAATAAAAAATATTTATAAATAATTATATCTCTACGATACACAATTAATATCACATTACACCTTAATATTATTTTGTCGAGTATTAATCAAGGCATCTTGTTATGATAACAATAAACAAAGCCATTTACAAGCGCAACAACTGAAGTAAACCCATTTACAGAGAGTACGTACTTGTCCACGGTTTTTCTACCTTCAACAAATTAAACTCCTCCCCAACTAACCTTGTACACTGCAATGTGATAAGAAATAAAGGAAAATGGAAGTTGCACAAATCACATGGGGGCAAGAAAAATATTTTTAAATAAGTAATTAAGTACCCTCAAAATCTTTTTTTTTTTTTAAAGTTTAGTAGTAATGCACTAATGCTTGATTTCTTGAGGGGAAAAAAGGCTAAAGAGTTACATCACCCTTACAATGAGAGGAAAAATGTACTTAAAAATTAAAACAAATAAAAACAGAAAAAAAAAAGCATAATTCAAACTAAACTTACGAAAACCATTTTCGCGTACAAGTAATCAAACTGAATCTTAACTTCAAGCTAGAAACCCTAAAAGCCTTGTCATTCACCAATCAAATCCACAAGATTCATAATTTAAGATCTCACAAATATTAGCAATCAATCAGTCACTGTGCGTGTATGGATATATATTTGGCGTTCATAAAAGAATTTAATTAAATTATATTATTGCAAAAAGAGTTTGATTATTCTTATATATATTAAATTTGGAGCAAATGACATTAATAAAATAATCTTCTCCTAATATTACTCAAATGAAACAATTAAAAAAATTGGTAAAATTGAATCTTGTACATATTTTACATTCAGTTTTGTTACATATTCAAGTCTTTTTAACAATTAAATTGACTTAAACCCAATAAAAACCACTTTCATTACACGCAGCATGTACACACGTGCACTTCACTAACGCAAACATATCCTTATTCGTATTCACGTTTCTCTTTTTTCTTCGCGTGTTTTCTTACTATCGTAATTCTTTTATTGCTGCTATTGTTGCTGCGTTTTTTTTTTCTCCTATTCTTTCTAGTAATTTTGTAGCATTAATTTTTTTCTATTTTTATTTTATTCTTCTTAAGAGAGTGAAATAAGAACAATTATGATAAAATAAAATAAGAAGAAGCAGAATACGAAGAGGAGGAAGAGAAAGAATTTTAAATTATGCAGAACTAATCAGAATAAAAATACACCAAAATTTCTAACAAATATACATAAATTTTGTAGTTTTTACACCGAAATTTTGCTACAAAAGCACAAAAATATCTTCTTTAAATGCTGTATTTTCTTTTTCTTCTTTTTTTCTTATTTCATTCTTTCTTTTACTTGAATGGATGTAGTTTTATCATTTTCTTAGTAATTTTTCTAGTAATTTTACAACATTATGTGTTTCTTCTTTTTTTTAGTTTGATTTGGTCTTTTATTTTTATTCTCGTTAAGAGAATAAAACAAGAAGAAACTTGAGATGGTAAAAAAAAAGATGAATAAGAAAAAAAAGAAGATAATGATAAAGAAGAAGAAGAAGCAGCAGCAAAAGACAAGGAGGAGGAAGAGTAAGGATTTTGAATTATGCAGAACTTATCAGAATAAAAATACATCGAAATTCCTTAACAAATACACATAAATTTCTTAGTTTTTATACCGAAACTTAACTACAAAAGCACAAAAGTATCTTCTTTAATACTGTATGCTTTTTTCTTTTTTTATTTATTTCTTTCTTTTAGTTGAATGAATATAGGTTTACAGTATTTTTATTCTTATTAAAAGAGTAAAACAAGAAAGAACTTGAGAAGGTAAAATAAAAAAAAAATGAATAAGAAAAAGAAGAAGAAGAAGCAGTTGTAAGATATGGAGTAATTTATCATGGCCTGACGCTAGTTATGGAATGATTAATATTTTAGTACTACGACATCTCATTAGTAAGTTAATGTGTAGGAATAATCGAATAAACTGTGTACTTTTTAGTCGGATTGTAGATAATATTCTCCATCACCTTGAAAAATGAAGGGTTGAACTCCTCATCGTTGTACTAAGTTTTTAATTATGCATAATTTATTAGAATAAAAATACACTGAAATTTTTTAATAAATACACATAAATTTATTAATTTTTATACCGAAATTACTCAATGATTGCGACACGTAAATGAGCACACAAACAAGACTCGATCATGAACAAAAACACATCCAAATTAATTTTGGGTTAGACAACGTCATTAATATGACAAAAATCCAACTATAACGATAATAATAATAATAACGACGACAATAATAAAGAATATGACGATGATGATAACGACGATGACGATATAATGATAATGATGAAGATGATAATGATGGAAAAGGAGGAGGAGAAAAATAAATGAAAATAATAAATCAAATAAAAAAAGAGAATAGGAGGAGGAAAAAGTAGTAATGATGGTGGTGACAACTATCGAAAGAAAAAAAAAGAGAAAAAAAAGAAAAATCGGTAACTGAGATGTTAATAAGAAGAAAAAAAAAGAGAAAAAGAAAAAGGAGAAGAAGAAAAAAATGAAAAGAAGAAGGAGAAGGAGAAAAAAAACAAACAAAAAAGAAGGAGAATGAAAAAAATAGAAAAAAATGTGTAATTTAAAAAGCGGCTATAACAATTTAATTAAACTTGATTAAGTATTTTACTTAAACGTAAAATTTTATTCTTTTACATACACCTTGTAGAGTTTTAAAAAATTAAATGTAAACTGCTATGAATTACAGCGAATTATAAGAAAAAAAAATAATACATAAACTATGAGACGTCAAAATAATTTACATGCAAAACAGATCAAGCATAAGCCGTAGTTGTATGCAACGGTTGATGCGTTGCCTAAAGCCATTTAAAATTCAATGCTTTAAGCCGTTCATATTAGCATTATTTGAGATGATAAAGGAATGGAAAACAGTTGGAAATAATAAAATATCATGAATGATATCCGTATTTTCTGTTTATTTTTAGTATATCAAGTGATGCACTAAGTATTATCACTATTTATCCACTTCATTTTGAACTTGCTAATAATAGTGTTTATTTTCTATATATTGCAGCAATAGCATGATGATAATCATCAGCCACCATGATAACCACCGTCAACAATACTGGCCACTTTAAACTAAACAAAAGAAATGAATTGTGGCAAGAATTTTTTAAAGTATATTAATATTTGTGTTATACATTCATATAATACGTTATTACCATTACTTACTAACTAAATTTTTTTTGAGTTGTAACTTATAACTATATACAAATTAAACATTATGTAAATAAATGTTTGAAATTTAATATTTACATGCCTTAATAATTTTAGCAAACAAAAGTTGAATTAATTATATCTCTTTTGGTGTTATAAAACAAAAGCAAACAAAAAGATAAATTATCTGCTTCCAATTCTTTTACAATTGTTAATTTAATGACAAATGCTTTAAAAAATGAGAGCGAGAAATCTTATAAAACGAATAAAAAGAAAAAGCTTAAAGTGGTGGGAAAAAATAGAATATAATATATTTATTTTAAAATATTTATCCAAAAAGAAAAGACTAACATAAATATTCACATAGAAAAATAAAAACTGAGAGATATTAACAAAATGATAATAA
>NC_029774.3:127074714-127078888 GCF_000817695.3 Arachis duranensis
CAAAAATAATATAATTTAATCTATTATATAGATTAAATATTAATTATTAAAAAGTCTTTAAAAAAACGTTTTAAATATCTTTATGTGGGTGGCTCCTCTATACTTTATCTTTATTGTATGTAAATTGTTTTGACATCTAGCAGTTTGCTTCTTCTTTCTTTCTTTTTTTTTTATATAATTCGCTGCAATTTATAGCCGCGATTTACATGTAATTTTTTTTAAAATCCTACTACTTGTAGTCATTAACATAAAATACGTACATGATTCAAATGTAATCAATCTTAACTTCAATTATTGTACACATAAAGTACATATTTAGGTAATATTAAGATAAAGTTATTTTATTAATGTTATTTATCCTCAATTTTGATTATAACACACACATTTATTATCATCATCAGTGACGGAACTACATAATAGAAAAAACGAGTAATAGTCTCTATAATTTTAATTTTTTACATATAAATTATATGTACATTTTAATTTAACCTCATTTAAAATTTTATTTTAATCTTATTTTATTATGTAAATACTGTTGGTTTTATTTAATATTTCATCTAACTTCACCCCCTAACTACCATATACAAAGTGTCCAAATTCTTAAAGAAATTTTGTGTCAAAACTCAAAATTGTGTTTTGGAAGGATGAATTTTTAGGGTTTAAATCTACTTACCATTTGATATTATCCTGTGTGTTAGAGAATTATTAGAATCAATTAGATCAATTAGTATCATATTAGTATCGTTTATATTTATAGCATATCTGTATATTAATTGTACGATTATGTGTCTTTATTACGTTGATTCATCTAGCACCTATAAATACCCCTTGTATATTGTACATTTCATCAAGCTGAATAATACACAACACATTTTTCTCAGATATCTCTCTTGTTTCTAACATGGTATCAAGAGCCTAACATTTTTTTCAATGAACATTTGTTCATAGCCTCCTTCTTTTCTTCTTCCGACAGTGCTACTTTGCTCTCGTTTTCGTTCTATTTTCGACGCTTTGGTTCGTCACCTCTACCGTCATCGTGTTCGTCTTTCTGTCAGGATTCCAACGCCGCCGGAATCGTTGCCTGAAGCCACCGGACGCGCCGCCACGCGCCGCCGGAACCTCCCTGACTACCTCCATTGTTCCTCATCCCAGATGGTTCAGTAGCCGTCCGATCTTGGCCTCGAACACACGTCCTTGGAGCCTCCACATGTCGCGCAGCCAGCTTCCACCGCGACCCGCAAACCCGCGACTCAACCCGACTTGGCCTCTGGTTGACCCGCCGTCCACCTGGTCACCAGCTTGTCCTCCTCGCCCTCTCATGGACTGTCACGTGTCACTACTTCGCTGACGTGGCACTGACGTGGCGCTGCGTGTCACTGATGTGGCAGACACGCGGGACCCTCCACAGCCTCCTGTTCTTCCGCCTTCTCCATCTCCCGATGATTCCAGACCGGACGATGATCCTGCTCCTACCGTCATGCCTCCTCCTCCCGGTCGTTCTTCTAGGGTAAGGAATCCACCTCCTCATCTTCTTGATTACCATTGCTTTTCTACTATTCTTCATCAACATGAACCTAAAACATTCAGAGAAGCCTCCTCAAACCCAAATTGGCAACAAGCAATGCAAGAAGAATTACAGGCGCTTGAAAAAGCACACACTTGGAATTTGGTTGATCCTCCTTCTGATCAGGAAGTTGTGGGCAGTAGATGGGTATACAAGATCAAGACTCGCTCTGATGGCTCTATTGACCGTTATAAGGCCCGCTTGGTTGCTCAAGGTTGTACGGAAGAATATGGTATTGATTATGAAGAGACTTTTGCCTCTGTCGCTCGTCTTACATCTGTTAGAGCTCTTCTTGCCATTGCCGCGGTTAAAAAATGGTCTCTCGGTTAGATGGATGTGAAGAATGCATTTCTTAATGGGGATTTGAAAAAGAAAGTCTATATGAAACCACCTTCGGGATATCCTTGTCCTTCTAATAAGGTTTGTCTCCTTCGCAAGGCACTTTATGGACTTAAGCAAGCTCCTCGTGAATGGTTTGACAAATTCAGCACTACCATATGCAGTTTTGGTTTTACTTGTAGCCCTCATGAGAATGCGCTCTTCATTCGTAAAAGCGAACATGGAGTTGTTCTTCTACTTTTGTATGTTGATGACATGATCATTACTGGGGATGATGTTGATGATATCTCTGATCTCAAGGCCTCACTTCATCGTACCTTTGAGATGAAAGATCTTGGTTCTCTCAGCTATTTCCTTGGTCTCGAGGTCATCTCCACTGATGATGGCATCTATCTCTCTCAAGCTAAGTATACTTCACATCTTCTTGCTCGCGCTGGGATTACAGATAGTCGCACTGAGTCTACTCCTCTTGAGCCTAATGTTCGATTTACCCCTATGGATGGCACTGTTTTGGATAATCCGACTCTCTATCGACAGTTAGTTGGCGGTCTCGTCTACTTGACTGTCACCCGACCAGACATCGCCTATCCGGTTCATGTACTTAGCCAGTTCTTGTTAGCTCCTCGTACTACTCACTATGCAGCAGTTCTACGCATTCTTCGCTACATCAAAGGCACTCTATTTCATGGCCTTTATTTTTCTGCCCATTCCTCTTTGTCTCTTCAGGCTTACTCCGATGCTGATTGGGCTGGTGATCCCACTGATCGTCGTTCTACTACTGGTTACTGTTTGTTGCTTGGCGACGCTCTCATTTATTGGCGTGCTAAAAAGCAAACGTTCACTGCTCGCTCAAGCACAGAAGCTGAGTATCGTGTCCTCGCTGATACCACTGCTAAAGTTATCTCGGTTCGTTGGCTTCTCGAAGACTTGGGTGCTCCTCAGTCGTCCCCTACTGATGTTTTTTGTGATAACCGCAGTGCTATTCAGATCACCCATAATGATGTGTTTCATGAACGCACCAAACACATTGAGATTGATTGTCACTTTGTTCGGCAACGTATCCTTATTGATGTTGTTCGTCTCATTGCTGTTGGAACACTAGATCAGACTGCTGATATCTTCACGAAAGCTCATCACCCAACTCGTTTCCGGACTTTGTTATCCACACTCAAGATGGTATCCTTAACTCCCACTTGAGTTTGAGGGGGGATGTTAGAGAATCATTAAAATCAATTAGATCAATTAGTATCGTATTAGTATCGTTTATGTTTATAGCATATCTGTATATTAATTGTACGATTATGTGTCTTTATTACATTGATTCATCTAGCACCTATAAATACCCTTTGTATATTGTACATTTCATCAAGCTGAATAATACACAACACACTTTTTTAGATATCTTTCTTGTTTCTAATAGTGTGTATATGGAACAGCTTCTAAATTAACCACATTGGTGTATTATTAATAAAAAAAAAATCAAATTCTCTCAAATAAAACTAATAGTCAAGTACGGAAATGCCTTTTCGGAAGTGACTATCCATCCACTCCACATTTTTTTTTAAGAAAAAAATTTAGGGGATGAACATTTATTTATGTATTTATGTTTTTGTCTTATTTTTTAATCAATACTAGCTAATTTATACTTTTTACACAAAAAGTGTTGATTTCCTAACGTTTATATATCTTTTCTTAATTACGAAATTTGTTATTTTTTAAAGAATTTAAATTTAGATTTTAATGACTTGAGTTTGGTCAATAATAATATATATGTAATTTTACTTTGTTTTTAATTATAAATTAAAAAAATTTTATAAATATTAAACGATATATATAACTTTAAAACAAAAACTTTAAAACTTTTGAACGGAAAATAAAACCAAAAATTGAAAAAAAATTGAATGCATGAGATTTTTTTTTTGTGACCGGATGCATGAGATGAAACCTCTTATATACAGCCATATATATACATTTATTAATTATTACTATCATCAATAAAATTTGTGAAATAATTTTAGATTATAGAAAGAATTTCAAGTATTTTAAGAATATCTGTAATTTAGTAATTTTAATCGTTAATTTTAATTATAAAATATATGTATAATATATATTAATTAAAAATAATGACTAAGATTATTAAAATACTTAAAAAGTTTCTTAGATTATATATGGAATTACTACAATAAAAAATATAAGACTATCAATAATTCAATATACGTACCATGCATATCTTCACTTGAGAAAATACAGAGAAATAAGTTTTAATTATTT
>NC_029774.3:127078974-127084295 GCF_000817695.3 Arachis duranensis
AAAAAAATTAACAATTAAAAATTAAAAAATTATGATTTAAAATTTAAAAATGATTATCCGAAAAAATTGGCTTTTATTTTCGCTCGCAAGACGTAAAATACACATCACAAGACGACGAAATGCTTGTTTTGCAAAGTAAGAAGTTATAAGTACAACCTAATTAATTAAGCGCCATGCATGGCATGTCATTATCATCCTACTAAAAGTACATACTAGAGACTAGCTAGACAGCAATCATGATATATATATTTTGCACCGGGTATGCTCTTAGAAATAATAATAATAATAATGATAATAATGATAATAATAATAATAAGTTTAATTATTTTATTAATTTTTATAATTTTATTTTCACCAAATTCACAATTAAATTTATATTTTTTTTTCAACTAGATCTCTACATTATTTTTAATTTTATAATTAATTTTATTACATAACCAACTAAGATGCATCCAACTACAACCAACTAATAAAAAAAAACTAATAAAAGATAAAAAAAACAAAGTTTTAAAAAATAATTATTTAATATTAAGTAATTAAAAATTAGTTTCACACAATAAAATAAAAAATTAATTACCATTAAATTTATAATTTTTAATATGTATAAATTTTATTACTTTGTTTTAGAATAATTAGACTTTCACTTTTTTATTTACCAAATTTTGTACTTTAGAATCTTAATCTAATAACAATAATTACTAATTCATCATGCATGCATGCCACACAGAGATAGAGTTGAGACAGAACTGAATTAGAGCACCAGCATTATTGCTGTCACCACCAAGACTCATTCAAAAATTGCTGGCCGCAGTTACCATTCTTGTTATTATGAGTTCCTGATCAGTATTGTAGTTTCATCCGAATTCTTCGTGTGGTAGTTGATGTTGAAGGACCAAATGCAATATTCAGACAATGTAATCATTAAACCATTATTACTCCCATATCTTTTCATTTGTTTAGGGTATTAGCTCGCTTTCTATAACAATTTAATTAATCGCAATTTTCTAGAAATAAAACCCTAGCTAGAACCACTTTTATATATAGTTGCATAGACTACTTTTTCCCCCTCCCTTTAACTTGTTTACTAGCTGGTTAAAATGGACAAAATATGTTGGACCAGTCTATTTATTAATTTAAATAAGTGACTTTTGCATTTTAAATTAAATTTGATTAAATTTTGGATTAAATAAAATGAATTTGATTAACAAAAAAATTGAATTAAATGGATCAGTCTGCAAACAAAACAAGCGATTTTTTTTATGTATTTAAAAAAAATATTTTTAACTAATATTTTTTATGACCTTACTCAAAAATTTAATTTATCAACTAACAAAATTTAATAGTTTAAGATTTTTTATCTAAAAATAAATTTTTTGTCAAACTAAACATTTATACCAGAAATCTTTTAAAAAATGATAAGAACTCTAGTTTTTAGATCAACTTGACCCATTTTAACATATTGATATTTAAAGTGTATCACAGTGTTCTGAAAATATAAAAATGATGTCCAACACACATTTTACAGAATGCATGATAGCACATGTCCAATACGTATCCTACGTTTTAACTCTTCACTTATATATAACTACACCAAATAATTTTATTTTCAATAAAAACACTAATATTTTTTTCATATAAAAAAAATTAGCCGTAAACCCCACCATTTTTATATACTGACTTATCATAAAAACGGTACATATACAGTCACACAGCTTACAGCTAGATGCATGACTTAATTATTGTCTACTGTTTAGAAAATGAATAATTAAGGACAAGCTAAGCGGCATAGCATGATGGTAGACTAGATAGTACTGTATAAAAAAGTGGTAGAGAGTAATCATGATATACATCTATGGCAGTGTGTACTATAAATTCTCTTTCAGAAACAAATAACAATCATATCATGCATGCATGCCACACATGCTAATAATCTTATTCAGACCAAGTAGAACGCTCACATACATTGCTGCCACCAACCACCATCAGTAATTTCAAACTTTTTGGTGCAGTTACTAGTTATCTTGCATCCATCTATATAAAAATGGCACGGATCAGCAACTTTTTTTGTTTATGGTTTGTTGAATTTCTAAATTTTGTAAACCAATTAGTCCTGTTAGGTTGTCAACTTTTTTTTCCTTTACCAACATAAATCTAACATTTATAAAGTTAGTATAAAATTTCATAGTTTATGTGTGTATATTCTTTGCTAATTTGTATATATATTAATAAAATGTCAAGAGTTTAATATATAAAATTTATTGACCCTTTATAATTTCTATAAGAAAAAAGAGTCTTCACACAATAATCATGTGCACTATTAAATTAAGGTGGAAATTCAGATTGATTTGACTAAAATTTCATCTAACAGCTTTCAACTATCAACTTTACGTGAAATCGACTCCATCCGAGTTTCCACCTTGTATTAAAAGCTTATTTTGGAATTAGAAGTAGCTGTTTTATTTCTAAAATAGACTTTTTATTCTATCTGAAAGTAAAATAGACTTTCTGAAGGAGTTCTGCTTAGCTTGCATCACAAGGCAGCTACATAGAATGCAGAGAAAGAAAACAGATTTGCAGTTATGAACGAAAAGAGAATAGAAGAGAACAATTGAATCTGGATTCCTCTTGAATTATTGAATGGAAAGCTTAACCTCTTCTAAACAATGAGTTTGTAACCCAATTGGGAACCACTAACCCAGCTAGCACTCAAGAATTGATCTTTAACTAACTTATTCAACTTATAAAAATCAGTTTTACTCTCAACACTCTCCAATAAAATTATTTGCGTCTTATTCATTATTTTACCAAACACAATCTATATATAGGTATTGATATAATTTGTGTTTGTATCTCTAGTGTTTACATCAAATTATCTAATAAAAAATTAATACGACATTTAATAGGCCAAATTTAACTTTCTATTAACAGTGTTAATGCTAATGGATCCTTAAATTATTTAATTATTCACTGTCATATAATTTATGGGCTAATAAATTTGGCTTGATCGTATAATTAATTTGTTTCTCTGTTTAAATTAATGTTGAGAATTTAAATTTTATTATATGCATATATACAATAATTTATTGAATATCAATAAATATTTAAATAAAATTTATATTCATAGCATATTAATTCTTAACTTGTTAGACTAAAGAATTTCGTAAAAAAAAAAAACTAACGCACCAAATTAACAGCGTGACAACTCATAAAAAATAAATATTATTTGATATATATACTTATTGAGAAGGATGATGAAGAGATATCGTAATAATAAAAGGGATCTACATATGGTGTTTATTGATTTAGAAAAAGCATATAATAGAGTGTCAAGGGAGATCTTATGGAAAGTTCAAGAAAAGAAGAGAGTAAGAATCACATATATTCGTACAATTAAAGACATGTATAATGAGACCACAACTAGTGTGAAAACTCAAGGTGATGTGACAGAGAAATTTTTTATTAGTATAGGATTATACCAGAAATCATCCTTAAGTTCATACATTTTCACATTAGTCTTGGAAGTACTCACAGAGCACATCCAAGAGCTTGTGCCATGGTGTATGCTTTTTGTCGATGATATCATCCTTATGGGAGAGTTAATGGAAGACCTAAATAAGAAGTTAGACTTATGGAGAGAAGTTTTAGAGGTGTATGGTCTGTGCATAAGCCGTAGTAAGACGGAATATATGGAATGTAAGTTCAGCTTGAGAAGAGAAAACCCTAATATAGAGGTGAAGATTGGAGAAAACATCCTACGAAAAGTTAAAAGTTTTAAATATCTTGAGTGTATCATACATAATAATGTAGAGATTGAACAGGATGTAAATTATAGGATTCAAGCAGGTTGGTCAAAATGGCGGAGTGCATCTAGTTTTATATGCGACAAAAAAGTGCCTTTAAAATTTAGAGGTAAATTCTATCGTACCGCTATAATACTGGCTATGCTTTATGGTACGAAGTGTTGGGCGGTCAAAGGAGAGCAAGAACATAAGCTAAGTGTGGCAGGGATGAAGATATTGAGATGGATGAGTGGTCATACGCGATTGGATAAAATAAGGAATGAAGATATAAAGGAGAGAGTTGGAATAGCACCCATTGTGGAAAAGATTGTTGAATCGCGTCTCAGGTGGTTTGAACATGTGAAAAAAAGACTGATAGAACACCCAATCAAGAGGGTGGATGAGATGGAAGATGAATAAGGGGCGAAAGATAGAGAAAGACCTAAGAAGACTATCAATGAGGTGGTCAAACGAGATCTACATATAAATAATATTTCTAGAGACATAATACATAATAAAACACAATAATATTATTTGATTCATATAGTCGATCCCATTAATTAATGGGATAAGATTTTATCGTTATTATTGTATGTATATTAAATCGATGTCTATTCTACTTTCTACACAACTCCTTCTGAAACCAGGATAGAGTTTATCTCAATATAGATGGCATGACTTGTTATGACACATAATATGACATATATCTTATATGGTACATATGAATTAAATACAAATCTTACACCATTATAAATTCACTCATCTATTCGTATGGATTAATTAATAGATATGTAATGATAATGTAATATGTTTCATACTATAATTATTATTGGTTGACATTTTAAGAAAGAAAATCCTACTTTTATACTTATTTCATTATTAGTACCTAAATTATAAACTGTGTGTATTATTTTATTTTATTTTTTGACGAATTGATTTTCATTTTTTTGTTTATTATAGCACGATAATGAAACAAAAAGAAAAAACGTGGTTGCAAAGAGAAAGAAAATAAATGAGTAAGGTCAGAACATTAACCTTTGTATGTTGTTATCCCTGTAAACGGAGCAGGATACTGAAGTATGAACACATATCTACTGCGTGCTTAAATGTGTATCTATCTGCTCTACTTAATTAATTAATTAAATAATGCAGTGGCACTTATTAAAGTACATCAATGTTACGCGTAATTGCCTAACCGTATTAGTTACTTCACGTGAACGGTGAATTTTGGATTTCGTTCTCTTCTATTCTGTATGATTAGGGGGTTGAAGGGTAATTTGCTCTTCACCTAATTTATCTGCTTCCAAATTGTATTTAATATTTTTTACTACTATCTTTATTTGATACAATATTTAATAATCTTTACTACAAAAATCTGTTAACTGTTATGTATATTAAACTCTACTGCCATCTATCTCAGCCAATTTATGAATGCTTAACGTCAACATTGATTTTTTTATACGGTAATATTAGAAAAATAAAAAAAATCAGAATTTATTTTATTTGATATAATAATTAATAAATATTAAATAAAATTTAAAT
>NC_029774.3:127085499-127086216 GCF_000817695.3 Arachis duranensis
TGATAATAAAAAATTTATTTATATATGTAATTATGTATTAACAGGTTCAAATAGACTTAATAGGCCAATAAAACTAATTAGTGAGTCTGAATTTAATCTATTAATATAATAAAACTTTTATAAAAATCTAAACCTATCCAAGCCAAATATAGACCAACCTACAAATTCCAAATAAGTTATCTGTCATTTTTTCACCTCTAAATAAGTATAATGTTATTACTTATTGCTAGGGATGAGTGCATTATATTGTTACCACCTTATTCCCTATGCGTATGCATAAAAGTTAAAACCCTAGATTGTTTGTGTTGTGGTCGAAAACAATTGGCTCGAGCAAGTTAATAGGGGAAGATCAGACATAAGGCCTTTTCAACAATACCAGGATATAAGTATGAAGTATATTTTACGATATGCTGCAATAATGTTTTTATAAAAATATCAAATTAGATGTATCATTCTATGTAATATTCTTTAACTTATTATTATCCCCATAGCTTGATTACAACCTGAACTAATTAACAAGCATGCGGTGTATATATCAGTGTATTCAAATTATTAAGGATTTTTTACTTTTTATTTTTAAAAAATAAGGCATGTGACCTATTAAGGCGCATGGTAGTTATAACCTCTTAATCTTTTTTAGAATTTCTGTTACGTGAACACAGGGATGAATGAATTCTCTTTAATCATTATACACTTGCATTCACCCTCAACATTAAC
>NC_029774.3:127086247-127093038 GCF_000817695.3 Arachis duranensis
ACATTAATTTAAATATATATCTGTTTTTTTTTTTTTTTAATTAAAAATATAAATATACTTCCAACTCATTACCCATCCAATAGTTTTGACGGTATATTAACGAAAACAAAAAAGAAAAGCATATAAAAAGTACAGCTAATACTATATAACTACTTGAGTAATGATTGAAATAAAATAATTTAAATTAGATGACGGTTTAAAACATTTTTACACTATATCTTTACAAAATACATAATATCTATAAAAGTATAGCAAAAAGTTAACCCATTAATTATATATAATGTATTTACTGATAAAAATTTACCTAGATTAATTTAATGTGAAATTGATAGTTAAAAATTATTATATAATAATTTAGTTAAATATATTAAATAATTTAATAATTTTTAACTATTAAATTTATATAAAAATAAATACATCTAAATCTCTGTAAATAATTTTTTTTAAAACGGTGACTTTTTCTTTTGATGCTGCTCTTCTTCCCTTAATTTGTACAAGTTGGTTTTTTCTTTTTCTTTTTCTTTTTTTAAAAGAGTTGTATTCAATCGGATTAATTCTTTTAAAATTTTTAATTAGATACCATTTTTATAAATTGAATATTATTGAATCTCAATGAATTTGCTACTTATATTTACGCGTAATCAAATTTAAGTCATTTTTGAATAATTATGGAAAGAAAAAATGGCTAAATTTACAAATAAAACGGAATAGTAGAACTAAAAGCATGTTTCAAAATATTTCTCAACTGGCTGATGCTGTGTTGAACATATAACAACAACAAACCTTGTTCCAACAACAACAAATCTTGTTCCACTAGATGAGATCGATTACATGGATATTATGTTGAACATGGTTTAAAATATTTATCTTTAAAATATTTATCTAAAACACTACAAATAAAAATAATACTCTGATCTTCAAATAAAAGCTAGGGTCTCTAGCTCTAGGGAGTTCGCATGGAAGATGAATCTCTGGAGGGACCACGTGCCAGTTTCCACCATTGTTGCTGTTTTCTAGTACAAAACAACATTTATTAGTCATTATATGTTGAAGCAAATCAAATAATACTTGTTGGGGCCCGGGTTCTTTTTATATTTTTTCTGTATAAAAATTAGTAATATTTTTACATTTATATATTTAAATATGAGAAAAGTCAAGGGTTAGCAATTTTAATTTATATTTGTCAGTATTTTTAACCAACAATTCAATATATTTAATCCGACAGTTTAACACTATTTTTTAGTCAATATTTTTAAATATTACTAATCAACTGTAAATAAAAAATAATAAATTGTGCTGACTTTATAACATTATTAAATTTTCGTTAATCTAAAAATAAGTACGGAGTCTCAAAGGGACCATGACCTATCAAATTTTCATTTTGCCCTCCCTAATCTTTTAATTTTACCCCTTTTTTGTGAAATTTCATTTTATACTTTTTTGTTAATAAATTATATGGACTATTACTGATTATTATGTATATTTTTTATACTTTTATCAACTTAAACTTTTAAAATAAATAATTCATTGACATGACATCATAATTTTTATGATATAAAAAATTCAAGAAGTTGATCTTTGCTAATTATAAAAAAAATAATTTTAGTATAAATAAATACAAAATACAAAATTTATACAAATAAAAAAACTCTTATGTGAAGAGATATAAAAAAATTATTTATGTATTTTTCTTATTAATTTAAATAATTTGGAATAAATGAAGGAAGTGAAAATTATATATTATTGCAAATAATATTTTTGAATGAAACCCATAGAATGTAATATCCTTGAATATCAAGTTATATATATTTGTAATAATATCATCTATTTGCACAATAAATAAATCTAAAGAGGTGATGTACGTACATTTTGTCTTACTATTAAATATTAGTTTTTGCTTCCTTTCGGCCGACCATGGAGGAGGATAGGGAAACCTAATAAGTAGTATTTTGGGAAATATCAAATATGGGTACCTTTCCATGCAATTATATATGCTTAGGCATTGGATATTATATTTTATATGAAACATGGTTTTTTTAGTATTCTTTTATTCCTTTTAATCGATGGAAGAGTCAAATTCAACATCACTATATATCACTAACTCGCAATATTTAGTTATTTACCATATAAAGGGGATTTTTCTTTCTGGTGTCGCTCCATCTACTAGCTATAATAATTATTAGTAATATCTAAATATAATAATGATGATCTATTTTTAGATTATTATTGTTTAAACTTTATATTACAATTACAATGATTTTTTCCCCATTATTTTTGGGTATTTACCATAATGTTATTAGATGCATGATAATTGCGAACCTTCTAGGATTCTAACACTGCAATCGACATTGATTTTATTTATTTAATTAATTATTTATTTTTTAGGTGGGACAGAGCATTAATCTTTTTGTATTTTTTTATTTGATTAGGACAGAACATTAATCCAAAGATCTGTAAATTTGAAGAAAAAATTAAATTTGAAGAGTCGATAATAAATATGATGAAGTTGGCACCGCTTACATACATATCATTTTCATGCTATACTATTATCACCAAAAAAATGTCATGCTATGTACTATATACCGGAGAGAATTTTGCTCAGTAGATTTTTCATTTTCTTTTTTGTTTTTAACCAAAAAGAAAAAATATATAGATACGAACTAGATCTTATACATAAATAATTATATTTTAAATTAAAAAAAACCTTAAAGTATTTAAAAAACATCCAACTATCTTTTTCCCAAAATTGAACTTAGGAAATACTCATAATATGGTGTTGTATTATTAGTTTACTACTATATATTATATGTTCATCTGGACCAAATTATTACCTTTTTGTGACATATCAAGCTAATTGATTTTATTAAACAAATGGCACGAGATATATATTTTGGTATGTATGATGATCTATCGCTACTAATTATATTTTGTGATAGCTTAATCCTTAACTTTTATTTGCATAGCTCTATCGAAAATATTTGTTTGAGAAAATTTTGAAGGGAAACAGTTTTAATTTATATTGGTTAGTATTTTTTATTAAGGGATAAGTATTGTTTTGGTCCTAACGTTGAGGGTTAGAATCGAAATTGTTCCTAACATAATTTTTTATTTAGAATCATTCTTAACGTTTTTTGTATTTAAATCGTCTTTTTAAATAAAATTTTTAATTTATTTTTAAAATACCCCTACTTTAATTAAAAAAATTATAAAATAAAAAAGAAAAAAGAAAAAAACGCGTTTACGGCGTCGGCAAAACTTGAAGCTGCCGTCGCCGAAAGAAAGAAGAAAGGAGAGGGGTTGCGCTGC
This sequence comes from Arachis duranensis, assembly GCF_000817695.3. NCBI lineage: Eukaryota > Viridiplantae > Streptophyta > Magnoliopsida > Fabales > Fabaceae > Arachis > Arachis duranensis. Next base: position 127,089,554 of record NC_029774.3, read on the forward strand.
GACGGGAGAAGAAAAGAGGGAAAAGAGATGCGCCGGCGCTGCTAGGGTTCGTCGCCGCCGTCGCGTCGTCATCAGGAGGGGGACCCCACCGGCGCTTCTTCTTCTGTGACTGTCTCTGCTTCTTCTTCTGCCTCTTCTTCTTCTGCTTCTGCTTCTTCTGTAACTGAGGGTTGGCCGCCGCCATCGCATCTTCATCGGGAGGGGGACGCCGCCAGCGCTGCTTCTTCTTCTGTGACTGCCTCTGCTTCTTTTTCTGTCTCTTTTTTCTGTTCTGCTTCTACTTGTGTTGATTTTTTCTGCTTTCTGTTTTTACTTGTGTTGATTTTTTCTGCTTGTGTTGATTTTTATGTCATTTAATTTTTTTTGAATGTTGAATGTTGTGTTATTATTGATTTGAATGTTATGATATTGTTGATAATGGATTCTTGAATTTGTGTTATTGTTGTTGTGGAAAGAAATAGCTGATAGTGGAAATAAGGGCGGTGATGGTGGTGGAGAATGCGGAATGCAGAATGTAGAATGAACGGTGGTGGTAGAGAATGCAAAATGAACAGATGGCTGATAGTGGAAATAAGGGGGTGGCAATGGTGGAGAATGCAGAATGAACGGTAGTGGCAGGGAATGCAAAATGAATGGTAGTGCAGTTGAGGATATTATTGTCTTTTAAAAAATTAATTGATTAAAAAAGACGATTTAAATACGAAAAAAAACCGTTAAGGATGATTCTACGTTAAAAATTATGTTGGGGACGATTTCGATTTTCTTCTGCCTTTGAGCCTCTTCCTTCGAGGAGGAGATAGAATGGACCTGATAGACATGCCTAAAATTGACAGATCCAACCTGAGCCTGTCTTGTGAATCAAGTTCGAAGGAAGGAGAAGCCTATTCGTATTCATTTACGGTTCCCGTTTCATGACTAGATAATGGTCATTCTACCGAGCAAATAGTAGTTGAAAAGGCTATAGCTGCATCAAAAACGAAAAGGACCAAATCAATACTTATTCTTTTGATTAATAATTTAATATTTTTAGTCTATTTGCTCAAAAATGATAAATTCTACCGATTACGTAACATTTTTATTTATTTCCTTCTTAATTAAAATATTGCCTAGCCAATTCATTTTATTTTTTATTTTAATAAAATTTTTTGTTTTTGTAATATGTATTTTTTATTTTTAATTATTTATATTTTTTATTAGTGATATAACTATTTATGTGTTTATTTTTATTAGCTTAAATTAAAAAAACAGTAATTTTATAAAATTAAAATTCTTATAATATACCATGAAATCACACATACAGAAAAAAAATAGTGAACTATTATAACTCCAACTATTTTATAATAAAATAATTAAATTTATCATAATAAAATAATTAAAATATTTCTGTAACAATATAGTTAAATTTTTGTATTAATACTAAATATATGTTTTTATACTTTGCTGTTTTTTTTTTAATATTCATGTAAAGTTTTTGTAAATTTTAATACCTTCATCAGCAGTCTAGAACTAAGGTGTTGCCCTGTTGCGTAGCCGTGCTTGTTGCAATGCCATGAGAGCTTAAATACTTAACAGATAAACCATATGTATATGTGCACGTAAACTCTGTATCTCAATATAGAGAACAATAATTATATTTATAATAAAAACAAGGACATAAATTTTGTAACATTGGATCTTATATAAATGATCCGGAGAATAATACAAATTTAATAAAACTAGGCGGTTAAGCGATTTTCAACTTTTTTTTGTTATAGATAAATTTTTTCTTCTTCTTCAACATTGTCATTTCTCCATCTATTTATTCTTTTTTTTCTTTTGTTTTTTTTTTCGTCTTTTTTTTTTCATTTTTTTATTATTATCATCATCATTGTTATTTTTTTTGTTATATTCTTTTTTCTTTATAAATATTTAGAAAACTAAAATACAAAATTTTTTTGTGACAATACATAAATTTTAATATACAATACAAATAATTTGATGCACAACACAATTTTTTTTAAAATTATTTTAAAAAATATTGACATTTAACAAACAAAATATATACATCACATAAATTCTAGTACACATTACATATAACTTTTTCAGGTATAGCATATAAATTTTTTATATATACATAGATATTTTTAAAGGATCACCATGCCTAGAATATTAATTCATTTAATTAACAAAATATATTTACAGCAATAATTTATATTTTATGTACAAAAATTTTTAGTTATATCAATAAATTTGTATTATGTACAAAAAATTGTGTTATATATAAATTTTGACAATAAATTTCTGTATTCTCCAACAATAAAACTTGTGCTGAAAAAAATATGGTAACACATGCACACATTTTTTTTGGTTAGACTTATATCAATTTAAATAGACTTAGTTATAAAATGACTTATACCTATAACATCACCGATACAAATTTATATGATCTTTTTAAATAATTATCAAAACGGTAATTCAAAAAAGATAATATCTAAAAATTATCTTATATAACTAAATATTTATAATTATATATGTAACATCCATAATTATGTATTTATTATATTTAATATTATTCGATTATTTTAGTAGTAATAATTAGAAAATTATAAAATAAAATAATTTTAAACTATTTTAGTTTAATTTTTTATTGTATCTTAAATATTTTTGTTATTAAAAATTACCTTTAATTTCTTCAGTTATTAAATTATAATTTAACGGCTAAATTAATTTTTAAAGGAAAATATGAACATTATAACTTTAAATGTCTGTTACATTGCTAAACAATTTTTTGTTGGTATAATTTTATGAATGAAACTCGTTATAAATTAGAAATTGAAAAGTATAACAAATTTTAGCCAGTAAACTTTAAATAACTATAATTAATAATTATTAATTTTATATTTTTAAAAAAATAAAATTTAAATAATTAAGTTATCTAGCGGGATTGATAAAAGAATTATAAGAGATGCAAGTAAAATTAAGTTTCACTAGGGCTAAGTTAAATTATATTGATACAGTTGTTTCACTATTGTTTTTTCTCAGCGTGCTATCACTGCTGCACTACTATTGTTTCCTTCTTCCTTCATTCATAGTTGTATCTCCTTCAAGAATTCTATTAAGGGCATATATGCACACTAGCTACTATATCAATTATTGTGGCCTTTGTGGTGATTTGATTTCTCTGTGTTAGTTAGCTAGTTGTCTTGTTCCCTTACTGATGAAGCAAAAAGGGGAACTAATAATTGTTTTAATCATTATTTCGCATCACATACACTTATCTTTTTGGGATAAGATTCCACATGCATCACGTATCTTTATGTAATAACAATAAAAAGAAATCATCACTGAAGACGCAAGTATTTAATTTTATTTTTATCGACAAGGTCAGATATATCTTGCATCACTCTCTTTTTCTTGGTGGTATATATATATATTATCAAAGATACAGAAATTCGAAGTCGTAACTTATTAAATAAGTATGAAAAGTAAAATAAATCTATAACAGA
>NC_029774.3:127093057-127119541 GCF_000817695.3 Arachis duranensis
TCTAACTTTAAATTTTTATATCGTTAAAGAGATTAACTTTTAATATATCAAAAGAGGGTAACTTATGTAAATTATATAGTGACGGTCTCAAAACTCATCATTATATTTTAAAATTTTTAAAATATAATTTATTAGAATTATTTCAATGTTTTTTAGATATTGTTCCTGTGTGAAAGTAAATTTTGAGGTATAATTCGTTCTGTTGATATTTGAATTTGTTTTTCTTGGGAGTAAGAGGAAGGAACATTGTCTTCTTGTAAAGACGGTGGTGTTGGACACCTGTAAAGAGACTACAACGCTCAAGTTAGTAAGAGTAAAAGATAAATATAAATTATTCAGAATAAATAACGTACCTCCTTCGTATCAGGAGTGAATATATTCATAGAATTATTGTGCTATAGACAGTTATTTAGTGGATCTAATATTATGTAACTGTTACTGAGTGGGTGATAACTGCTCTTAGTGGGTGATAACTGTTCTTTAGTGCTCTTCTTTAGAGAGATTTACGAGAAATTTCTGTGACCATTTGGGTTAGCACGTAGTTATTTGATTTTATAGGATAAATCTATTAGAAGAGCAAAACACGTACTCTTCACATCCTCCTAATATAGCACGTATGTATTTAATTTTAAATAGATTTCGATTTATAATTTTAGCAGAGCGGAATTATATTAGATATTATAAATATATATAAAGGAAACTTCATAAATAATAATTAGACACAATTGAACAAGAATAATCAAATTGGATTAAATTAGATTGTGGGTAATTAAAACCAAATCGAATTTAAATTGAGTTAGATATTTTTGAGAACATACTCGAACCACTCCAAATTGGTTAATTTTGAATTGGGTGGGTTCGAGTAATCGAGTACTCGATTTAATTCTAATGATGAGAAAAAAAGCAAAAAAAAATTGGAAAAAAAAGGAAAAGAATTTAATTAGGTAATCGAGTTACCTGCGTCTCCACCTTAATTCACGCACTCATTTTCCTGGTGCAACATGCCAATGCATTAAGAAAAGCGATGTCAGTTTATATAATAAATACGCACAGGCACAATACCATATCATCACTTTATTTCCTGTTGAAACCTTACTACATTCATGTCCTTTACCAAACTGTAGTAAATATATATAACTAAACATAAAATTTGATATAAATAAAAATAATTAGGGAGTAGAAGGCTTATACCTGGGCCACCCAATTGAATTTTTTCCTTTAAAAGAAATAGAGAGTGGCAGTCTTGCACCGAGCCTCCGTCCACTCAATTGAATACAACGACTAGTAACAAATATGATATCTATAATTTTTCTGTTTTATAATTATTAGTAAGCATGTATAATGTGCATATATAGTTGAATTCACGTCTTATGAGCAATATTGTTTTTAAGAATTATAATATGTGAATAACATATTATTTTGTTTATTTCAGATTTTAAAACTCTGATTCTATATATAATTTATTTCCAGTTATTTTAAACACTCGCGTTTAAAAGGACTACTATCTTTATTTCCGTTTTTTGAAGGTAGCAACTTCATATTTTAATGTCATAAAAATAATTACTTACTACTATCTAAAAAATACGAATGCCTATCAATCATATTAAATTCATATGGTATATATATGCTAAATATTCAGGATTTTTTGAACTAATTACATAAATAAGAATATGTAATTTTAGTTTTCTGGGAATATCAAAATCAACTCCATAAACTTTTAATATTAAACAATTTTTTTTTCTTTTAACAATACCCAAATATGATATTCCTAGAAATATAATTATAGAAATATTTTTTATAACCTTGAAACAAACTTCCCTTTTGTAATATAATAAAAAAATATTTTTAATATCCGTCTATACATTTAATATATAAAAAGTCTAGATAATAAAAAAATGAATTTTAGTTCATCAAAACTTGTGAATACAAATATCAAAACCAGAAATTTGTAACAACTTTAGAAATTATTTTATATATATATTTGAAACCATATAGATATTTTTCTCTTGAAATTTGAAGCTGATGAGATTATCAATTAAGGAAAAAGAGCACATGTTAAAATGTCACTCCAATAATAATCACCGTGTATTAATATTAAAATTAAAAAGCTATATACAATATCTACTAATTTACGGATAACCTAGTACATAACCCACATGTGCAGGAAATGTAGCAATCAATGATTCACATACATTATGCTTTCTTAATTAGATTTGTGTGGACGAAGTAAACACACACAAACATTATGCATTCTTAATTACAATTTTAGTATTTAAAAATGTGTATACTTAAACTGTCCCAAATTTAAGAAAAAAATAAACTACTTAAGGAGATATAAAAATTAACTTTAATTTTTGAATTTTAAAATAAAAAATATAAAAAATTAATTTAAGTTGATATTTTGTTTAAGAGTTATGGTAGATATTCAAGAATTTTTTTAAATAACATAAACAACAGATTCTAAAATTGACAGAATTAAAACAAAACACGCTGTAAAAATGAGAGTCTCCCCGTCTATAAAAATGGCAAATGGCATTGTTGGTTCCCTCTCTCCTTGAGCCTGCTTAATAGTTTCTTGTCTTTTGCTCTCCCCTTTGCTTGTACTCTCCACAACACTCTGCCGCAAACATATTGGACCACAAAAGTAAAAACAAAAAACAAGCCTTTCAAGTCTTCATCATCATCAGCATTCCACTGACTGGTTTTTGAAGTTGCAGACAGGTAGAATTCAAAAATGGGCAGGTCACCATGCTGTGAGAAGGTTGGATTGAAGAAAGGGCCCTGGACTCCCGAAGAAGACCAAAAGCTCATGTCCTATATTGAAAAACACGGCCATGGAAGCTGGCGTGCTTTGCCTTCCAAAGCTGGTAACTAATAATAAATATACATCACTGTGTAGCAGCAGTAGTAGTAGTAGTAATGAAGAAGGATATATAGCTAGTAATAATAATGGTTCCCATCTCATATATTGATGATATATGTGTCTTTTTTGGGTAAAACCACCAGGACTCCAAAGATGTGGAAAGAGTTGTCGACTGAGGTGGACTAACTACCTCCGACCAGATATAAAAAGAGGAAAGTTCAGCTTGCAGGAAGAGCAAACCATTATTCAGCTTCATGCCCTTCTTGGAAACAGGTATACACCCCATATATATCTATATCATCAATATTCATCACCACAAACAGTAAATATTAATGACTAGCACGTAAAAGGTGTTTTGAACTTTTGACGAACACATAGTGGGCATGTATGTATACAGATGGTCAGCAATAGCGGCTCAGCTTCCCAAGAGGACCGACAACGAGATCAAAAACTACTGGAACACGCACCTAAAGAAGAGGCTAACAAGAATGGGAATAGATCCCACAACCCACAAGCCCAAAACTGATCCCATCGGCGCTGGCTCAGACACCAACTCCGCTTCGCAATCCAAGGACTTGGCCAATCTGAGCCACATGGCGCAGTGGGAGAACGCTCGTCTCGAAGCGGAAGCCAGGTTGGTGAGAGAGTCCAAGCTTCTTCTTCAGGCCCAGCAGACACAACAAACAACCACAACACAACCTCCTCCGGCGCGCCTCGTCCTTAACAAGATCACGGCGGCTCAACAACAGCCCTTGCTTCCGCCCTGCCTTGACGTGCTCAAGGCCTGGCAGAACTCATGGTCTTCCAAGCCGCAGCTTTCCGTACCATCAAGGGAAAATTTCAAGATGCATAGTATGTATGCCATGATGCTCTCCACTGATGAGAATCTTGAATCTCCAACTTCCACCTTGTGCTTTCCTGGAAGTGGAAGTAGCGCCATGCTTCCCATCATGTCCTCCACAACCACCTCCGCCACTACTATCACAGTAGATGCTCTCAACGAAAACTTACTTAATCCTTCTCTCACCAAAACTAAGATTGATAGCAACGGCACCATGGTAACCCCATGTGACGAAGGAGTGTTCATTACGAAAGGAGGTAATAATAATGAAACTGACTCATCATGGTACATGTTGAAACAGAACAACCCTGAAATAGAACTTGATGACGATGAAATAGTGGAAAATAATAATAACAACAATAATAACGGCTTCAGAGATGACGACATCATGGTGGCAGTGGAAGCATTCAGAGGAAGAGGCGGAGGGGCTTACGACGGTGTTAATGTTGTCCCACCAACACTGTCCTCAACCGGCGATGTTGTGGTCATGGAAGCAGGACTCATATGCAGTAGCAATAACAACGGTGATGATGATGCCCACATGCCTTACGATTCCAACGACACCTTGGCAATCATCAATGATGGTGATGGAAGCATCTGTAACGTCAGCCTCGAAGAGAATAAGCATTATTGGAACACCATACTTAACTTGGTCAATGATGCTCAAGTCATGTTCTAATCCCCGCATGTTTAATTTCCTTTTTTCCCTTTTTTTTTATTTTAATCATGTTAGGGTTATGTTAGGGTTAGTTGAAATGTTTCTACCACTTTTCTCCTTTTTTTTTTCTAGTTATTATCGTTATGTACTCATTGCTTCATTATTATAAGATAAAGAATAATTTTTCTTCTTAATTAATATAGTAAAAATAACTTATTCTATTATTACTCTAGATTAACATAGCCATAATTATTCTGCCAGAACTTGTCATGCATGGAAGAAGAATTGAATGGATATAGGTGAAAGAATTAAAGCAAAACTTTCCATTCATGTATAGTTAAAAATAATATATATAAGAAGACTGTTAGAAGACTAATAAAATTTATTATTTTTAGTTTGTAGTTAATTATTAATATTTAAAAATATAGACTAAAAATATGTTATTAGATTATTAGATTAAAAATTGAATTAATAGTTAAAAATAAGAATAAAAAATAATAAATTTTAATAATATTAGAATATTTTAATATATATAATACAGTATTTCTGGCAATAATGATGATGAATTGTGGCTGTCTCTAGTATTTTTGGTTAGAGTACGTAGCTAGCCTTGCTTGGGCTATACGGGCTATATGTATAGGACTCAGGTCAATCATAAATGGCAGTAATTGATGCACAAAGTGTGTAATGATGACCCAATTGTTGATTATTATTGACTAAATATATGACAAATTGACAATATATATGATGTTAACTTTATGATAATTTTAATTAAGTTGGATAAGTATAGTGATTAATTTACTAAATAAAATAGGTAAATATTAAAATTTAAATTTTATTTTATGTATATAGTAATTTTTTAAATGAAATTTATATATATAACAGATTAATTTATTGCTTAATTTATGACTTGCCAAATTAGGATATAGAATAAAAAACAAAGTAAAAAGATTTATGATAATTAATTATTATAAGATATTTGGAACGGACGATTTCAGAGAGTGTTATATAAAGTATGGAGGTTTTTATGCGTTTTATTCTTCTGGGAAAGAAGATCAGAGAAGAAGGATCCATATTCAGCATGTGTGTGTTCAGATACACACGATTGTTTTCTTGTTAATCTATGATATATGGCAGGACTTTTAACGTAAAAGTGTGTAGTTTCTCCAGCCATAGAAGGGAAAAGGCTGAGATAGATAGAGGTTTGTGAATAGTTATTGGAGTTTGGTGGAATCATTTAGTGACCCTGTATATTTTGTTTCTTTGTTGTCATAACTGTACGGACACTGCTTCAATTAAGAACTTGCATTAATGGGATATGTATGTTGGTGGAGAAGGTATCTGCTTCAAATATGACAGTGACGCATCTTAAGTGCTTTTTGATCAATTAATGTCCGTTACCAGTGGAGTTATTAGAAGTTGGAACCATCATCTATGTATGTATCTATATAGCAATATCTGATGCTGCTTTTGTAGGGAACATACAATCCAAGCGAGATTAATAATAATCTGTATTGACCACTCTTGTGTATAATGTATTCATGTGAGTTTCCATAAGTAAGAACTAAATTTTGAATATAGGTATGTAAAAATTTGGCTTCTAGATAGCTAGTGCCTAGTGGGTAAAATACTATTCTCATTAACATTATTTCCTTCTTAAGAGAGGTTAGAGCATATTTTTATTTTTTGTGAAGATTAATTAATCACACTAACTACTCATTAACTATTTTTAGTATAGTAAATAAAATCTCAATTTAACTCTTAATATTTTTTAATATTATAATTTTAAATAAGTCAGCCAATTTTAAAAGTTTATATTAAATTTAAAATTTTAAGATTTAAATTTTATATTACAATTTCATATTCTATGTACTTAATTTATTTTTCTAATGTCACCTAAAATCTTCGTTTTTTTCTACCTTATCTTTAGAGAGGTTAGAGCATATCTTTATTGTTTAGCCACAATATGCTCTTTTTAGTTCAGGAGATTAATTAATCACTCATATAGTTTATCTCCAATGGGTAGTGATTTGAAAGTCCTTGGGTGTATCTGTTGTTCTGTGTCTTTCATTTTTCAGATCAAAATCATTATATACTGATATGCTAGCTATTAAGCAATCATTGTGGCTTGGTTTTCAGTGATCTGATATCACTGGTTTGAATGGATTTCTTCCTTTTCTTTTTTGCATTGATTTGACTTTTGAGGAAGTGAATATTTTGAAAAGAAAGTCAGTCATTTTTAGTTTCTTTTATTATTATTTAATTAATATAAATATTAAATTACTTTTAATAAATAAATTCTATTAATTTATGCATATAAAATTCTAAAAAATATAAATGATTCGCAGATTATTTAAAATCGAATGTGGATTGAGCTTGCTTACGAGGCCAAAATGTTTAATGAAGTGGTCTTTGACTTGTCCTGCATCAGAGAGCCGCCTTCCGAATTAAGTATTTGAAAAGGTGGGGTGGTACCTGCAAGACACTCCGATGCTTAAGTTAGTAAGGAGTTAAGCAGGTTTTAGTGCATTGGACTTGAGTGTACCTGAGTGGGTCAGTGTATTTATAGGAGATGAACCAATAATCACCGTTGAAGTAGTTCCACTTCTGATGGTAGATAACCGTCCATTTATCTTAGGGTTGTTGGGATGTCTCTTCTAAAAGTGAGAGAAATTTACGGAGATAGTTATCCACTTAGATAAGTGTTAAATTGGGCCTTTTAACTCGATTTGGGCCTATGTTTGTTATTTGGGCCAGGGTACGAATAATAGATATAAATAGGGGTAGCAACACTACCCGAACCCGCAGGTACCCACCCCGCCTCTACCCGTTCGGGGCGAGTAATTACCCGCATAGAAACGGGACAGTTTCTATGAGGATTGTTGTACGGCGGAACGGGGTTGGGTAAAACAAAAACCCGCCCCGTTGCCACCCCTAGATATAAATTATATTGATTTATATGTATAAATGTTGATAAATATAAATATAAATTATATGTATTTTGTATGTATAAAATTCTTATAAATATCTGTGTAAATTATTGTTGGCCAAATACTGACAAAAAATGATAATATTTGTTGGGCATATAACATTGTTCTTTTGAAAAAAAAGTAAAAAATAAATTTTTAACTAATAATTAATTAATTTCTTTTATTTTTTCATAATATTTTTTATTCATTATTTGTTTATTGTTAATGAAAAATTGTTTCTTTTAGTTAAAATAATATAGAAAAGACTTTATACTAGGGATTAATATTTAAAAAGAATCTTATAAGATTTTAGTTTTTTCTACTATAATAGTTAATTTTTGTGGTGATGATTTTATTTCTAAAGTTGTATAACTCATTTTATTAGTGTTTACGTTGAGAATTTAGATAAACAAAAAAGACCTGATATAAAGAGTTTTTGTTACTAACAAAAAATGGATCCCAAAATCTTATAACTTACAAAGTAAGAGAAAAATGATAAATTTATTGTTTCAAAATGAAGTGTAACCATTTATAAAGAGATGAAAATCATACTCTAATGTTCTATAATGATGAAAATAACAAGAATCCAATGAGTACAAGAAGAAACATTAATTATTCAAAAAAAGAAGAAGACAAAACTGCTACTGATCAACACATCCCTGCTTGTTTGTTATTTATTATTGCACATCTCTCTTACGTTATTCTATTGCTTGATCTAAAGATATGGGTTTCGTCTGAGCCATTATGTTTTGCATGTGATCTGTTTGTTTTTGTTAAATTAAAGCATCTATGTCCTAATTGGTGGGGGTTTATATTAGAAAATTTGTTTAAAGAGGAGCCTAACATTTATATTTTTAGATTATGATAACTTAGACCTTTCGTATAATAATTCTTACACATGACAAATATATTTAGTTCTTGTGAGAGTTCTGCCCATAATTAAGGTAAGGAAGAAAAATAACAAGATATTTTGGTTTTGCTTAAATAAAAAAGTGAATATAACGTTTGGATAAGTTTCATGAAATGAAAATTGCGATATATATTTTTTGAAGACTTATTAGAGGCCACATACGAACTGTATGTTACGTTTGATAAAGGGCCAAATTATATTGAATGGTTGCTATATCCATATATACCGAATTAAGTACTTATTGGTACAGGTGCTCCGTCCCAAAACCTGATTATACTTTTACTATTATAACCTTTCGAAAACTCGATAATGACATTTTTTCCTGACAAATGTTGTTACTGTTTGATCCTTCGAATAATTTCATAATGACAATTATAGCCTTGCTAATTTTATTAGTTATTACTATTTTTTTTCTTTGTTACATTTATAATTATTCATATACTTTAATATACTTTTAATCTTCCACCGGTTTTAGAAAAGATAATTCATCACATGATATATCAAAATATTTATGAACAAAATATCTTAAATTCAATATAATTTTTACTATGTTTATTTTTTGGTTAAATTTTTAAATTTTTGAATTTCTAACTCTATCAATTTAGTAACTAATTTAATTTTCATAACCTTAATTTTTCTAATATCATAATATAAGATTATTGTCTGTGCAAAACTATTTTACAATGATATAATATAAAAGTTAAATTCTAATATAAATTGGTAAAATTCTTTATTTTTGTTTACTTCGAGGCTTTTAATTATGATAAAGAATAATAAAATTTATTCTCAACAAATCAATGCTACTCATTTATGTTTGCAAACTCCAATAACATTGCTGAATATATTATATTATTGAAAAATTGTTGGCGGCAAGCGCCTATGTTTGCTTTGCCTCCACCGTCCCAACTCTATTAAAAGGTTTTGTTATTTAGATGATTTTTTTTATTAATAGTAGATATAGATTTATTTGTTGTAATTTTTTAGTAGGAATACATAAAAAATACATAGTATATAAGGAGTAATAATTCAACAAATATTTTTGAAAGGGATTTTTTTTTTAAAATGAGAAAAACTTATATTTCTCTCTTAATTCCTTTTGGTTTATCAAACCATCAACATCATAGTTTCAATCAAGGACATGAAATTTTTTTCATAGTCTGTAGAGGACTGGCTATTTCTTTCAAACTCATCCAATAGACATTGATGAGAGGCTAGTTCACAAGATTTTTTCTTGGTGAACATAGCTAATCTAATCAACAAGTTGGAAGAAAGAAGATCTGAATCCTTATTACTTCTATGATTCATTGATTTTTCAAAATGGCGGACATGGTAAACAGATCCTCGAAGCAATGCCAATCTTCTCCATCAACTCAAGAATCTTTAATCTCAATTTTTAAAGAGCACCACAATTCCGATTCAATATCAATCAAACCCTTATTTTTTTCATGGTAGAGAAAATCTAAATAGTAGAGATCATGGAGCTACAATGACATGCTCTTATTGTAACAAGCATGGCCACACAGAAGATGTGTGCTATAAGAAGCATGGTACTCCTCCCATTTCTATCCAGGCAGCAACATAACACCAATATCAATTACATTATCGCTTTCTGAGGAGCATGATGATATACTCAATGACAAACAATTCTAACTCAATTGTCTCCAAGAGAACACTGGAATATCAAGATCTAAGTTCACTTCAGAGCAAAGATTTGTCTTGTTAGAGTTGATCAAATATAAAAGTGTGCAGCAACAACCTCATAATACAAATCAAACTTTAACTAATTTCATTCAAACCTCCACTCTAGGTAAAATCATTGCATTACATTTTAATGCGAGAATTATGAACATTATCACTCCAAAATCTGTACTATGGGTCATTGACTCCAGTGTAATAGATAAGGTGACTTTTGACTTAAAAGATTTTGCAAGCTTTTAAAATATTGCTCCAATCAATGTGATATTACCAAATAGGATCAAAACTGTTAGCACCATCATTAGCATAATCACATTCTCTAAAAAAATTTTTTCAAAAATATTTTGTATATTTCTTCTTTTGATTTTAAACTTATCTCTGTGTCAAAATTAACCTCAAACTTATATTGCTAACTGTTAATCGATGATAAGTGTAGTAAGATACAAGATCGATCCACATCAAAGATGATTGGCATTGTTAAGTGTATAAAAGGGTTATATACAGTGAGTAGAGAACCAGAATTCTCTCACTTTTCCCCTCTTCCAACAAAGCAAATTTTATTGGGGCCAATTACGACTACTACTCATCCCACAACACCACACACTGAGCACAACAACATTTGACATCTTAAATTAGGACACATACCCATGTATAAATTGATTTTACTGAAGAAATATCATCCTTTTATAGATTGTGTTATTTCAAAACTTCCTTGTGACTCATGTCATTTTGCAAAACAAAGAAATTATCTTTTAATCTTAATACAATTGAAAAAAAAGATTATTTTAACTTAGTTCATATGGATATCTGGATTCCATTTCTGTTCCTTCCAATGAAGGATACATAGGTAATTTTTTTACTGTGGTGGATAGCAAGAGCAAATTCACTTGGATTTTTTTTATGAAAACTAAATCTGAGACATCACAATTGGTTATTAATTTTGTGAATTTTGTCAGAGTACAATTTGAAAAACAAGTGTATATGGACTAACAATGGGCCAGAATTCACTCTAAAGTTCTTTTTTGCATCAACTAGCATTTTACACTAAACTTCTTGTGTAGAAACACCAGAGCAAAACGGATTGTAAAGCACAAAAACCAGCATATTTTAGGTGTTGTTAGAGAACTGTTATTCCAATAAGGAATTTCACATTGTTTTTGGCAATATGCAATAGCTCACGCTATTCACCTAATTAATAGGTTGCCCAACACTAAACTGGATAATACTTATCCTTATAAGCTTTTGTATGGTAACTTACCTAACCTTTCATATTAAGAGTATTTGATTCTCTTGCATATCCTTCCACATTAACAAATTCAAGAACAAAATTAGACCTAAAAGCCAGGAAAACGGCTTTTCTCAATTTTAAATTAAGAACAAAAGGTTTTCGACTTATTAATTTAAAATCAAAAGAATTTTTCGTATCTAAAAATATAACTTTCTATGAAACTCATTTTTCATTTTCACATTCCACTTGCATTGACATTCCTGGAGTACCCACTCGTACTCCACAATGCATTGATCTTTTTCAATATTATACACCATCCACACACATTATTTGCAATCACTTATACATACCAGACTCACAGATTCAAATGAACATTTCTCAAGCTCAATGCACTCACCAATTTCCTCACACACCATTGCACCCATTACTACACCACACACTAACAATGCACC
This sequence comes from Arachis duranensis, assembly GCF_000817695.3. Taxonomy (NCBI): domain Eukaryota; kingdom Viridiplantae; phylum Streptophyta; class Magnoliopsida; order Fabales; family Fabaceae; genus Arachis; species Arachis duranensis. Next base: position 127,104,674 of record NC_029774.3, read on the forward strand.
TGCATCACAAAACTACGACATCACATATGACTGCATCACTAGAAAATTTGAAGGAGTCAAGAAATTGTATGCTTATTTGAAGGACTATCATTGTATGATAACACACGCAGTTCACTCTAGCAACTTTGTCAACTCTAACTCTTTATATCCTATCTCACAACACTTATCATATGATAAACTATCCCAAAATATAAGTCATTTTCTCTAGCTATCACCTCAATTTTAGAACCTAACACTTATAAAGAAGCGGCTGCACATGAATATTGGAGAAAGGTAATACAAGCTGAATTGACAGCTCTAGATCAGAACAGAACTTGGTGTCGCACTGAACTCCCAAAAGGCAAGAAGGCTGTGGGTTGCAAATAGGTTTTTCGGGTAAAATTCAATCCCGATGACACCATAGAAAGGCACAAAAAGAGGCTAGTTGCAAAAGGATTCACTCAAGTGCAAGGAGTGGATTATGGTGATACTTTTAGTCCAATTATCAAAATGAATACCCTACGAGTAATGTTAGCATTAGCAGCGGCAAAGAAATAGCATTTGAAACAGCTAGACGTCAATACTACCTTCCTTCACAGAGATTTGGATAAGGAAGTTTATATGAAGATACCACCCGGTTTGGCTGTATCACAACCAGGTTTGGTTTGTAAAATGCAAAAGTCTCTATATGAGTTTAAGCAAGCAAGCAGACAATGGAACATTAAACTCACTCAGACTCTTGTTGATGCTGGTTATAAGCAGTTTTTTTATGATCATTCTCTCTTCATCAAGAAATAATCTGAAAGCTTCACTGTCATTCTAGTATATGTTGATAACATGATTTTAATCAGGAATGACATTGGCGAAATCAATTCCATCAAGAAAATTTTGGATGACAAATTCAAAATAAAAGATCTTGGTGATCTCAAGTACTTCTTAGGAATGGAAATAGCACGCTCTAACTCTGGAATTCACATTTATCGGCGGAAGTACACCATGGAACTTCTCAAGGATTTTGGTTATCTAGATTGGAAGCCTCTCTCCACCCCTGTTTGATTATAGTTAGAAACTCTTGAAGGACAGGTACAATTTTAATGGACAACACTACTTACAGACAGCACATTAGCCGACCCTTTACCTCACAAACACTAGACCCAATATCTCTTATGTTGTGGGACGTTTGAGCTAGTTTTTATACTATGCAACCACTTCAACACCAGACTCAATATCTCTTATGTTGTGGGACGTTTGAGCCAGTTTTTAGACTATGCAACCACTTCTCACCTACAGACTTCTTTTTACGTACTCCGATATTTAAAAGGCAGACCTGCAACTGGTCTATTCTTCTCTTCTACTTCTAATATGCATCTCACCGGATTTGCTGACGCTGACTAGGTTACATGTGCTGATACTCGTTGTTCCATTTCCGGTTATTGCTTTATGCTTGGGACTATCTCGTTAGCTAGAAGAGCAAGAAACAAATCACCGTTGCCAAGTCCTCTGCAGAAGCTGAATATAGGTCTCTTGATGTTGCCACTTGTGAAACTAGTTGGTTATCTTTCTTAGTGGATTTCATTGGTTTGCTGCTCCAAAAGGTTATCACTCTATTTTGTGACAACCAATCAGCCATTCACATTGTCAAATCCCATTTTTCATGAAAGAACCAAACATATTGAAGTGGACTGCCACATTGTTTGTGAAAAGTATTTGTTTGATCTCATTCATCTTATGACAATTCGTTCCAAAGACCAATTTGTTGATTTTCTTACCAAGTTTTTTACTAATGTTTTCAAGTTAGAATTATTAGATTTATAGAATAGTAGATGTAGGTTTACTTGTTGTAATTTTTTTTAGTGAGAGTACATAAAAAATACATAGTATATAATATATAAGGTGTAATAACTCAATAAATATTTTTAAAATAATTTTTTTTAAATAAAAAGAACTTATCTTTTTTCTTAATCTTTTTAATTTATCAAACCATCAATATTACGATTTCAATAGATTAAGACGAGATTTTCTTCAAGTTCAATTCTTTGATGTTTGAACATTCGTGTAAAAGAAGTACATCAAACCACCAATCATGAAACTCAGATTTAAGGGAGTGCCCGGTGTGAAGCTTCCTTTTATAAATAGAACTATAAATACTCATTAAACTTGAGATGATACTTTAACTTTTTAAGTAGTTTACTTTAACTGTAGTTTACAGAACACGACATCCGTCTCATATATATGGTAACTATTTTAAAGAAGATGTTAAAAATAATTTTTTTATGATAATTGTTATTTAAAAAGTGTGACTTATTTATTTAATTATATTTTAAATAAAAATAACATTTTATAACATATACAAATTAAATCTTATAATCTATCATTTAGTGATTAAAATAAAAAATCTTTATATAAGGACAATTATAAAATCTTTTTTAAAGTATTCACTAATATATATTTGGAAAACACTCACATAAAGATATTCAAAACAACCTTTTTTAAAATTACTGATGTGTCACAATGTGATTAGTAGTTTTTTAATAACGGATTAATAATTTATTTTCCAAACCCAGTTCAATCCGTTCAATTTAAATAAACCGGTTTGGGTCATTTTTTTTTTTAAAATATATGAAACTAGGTCGTTTAGCTATTTTAACATCTCCGTCCTTCTCCCTCAATGTCACTCAAACTGCTCTCTTTTAACGTCCTTTTTTCTTGGATGTACCATTTTGATTTGGCAGTTATTACTTACTAAGTTGAAGAATTGGCTGGACAATTAGTGTGATCAAGAGAATGGGAAGGAAGGAATAAAGAAAGAAACAAAACAAACATTTCTTTCCCATTGCTGGCCTGGTGACAATGTAAATTTGATTTTGTTGTTATGGACCTAAGTTTGTCTAAATAGAAAAAGGTTTTTCTTTTTATCATAGGAGTCGTAGCTTTAGTATTTTTTATTAGTCTTTTTCTGCTAGTTGCAAAGGTGCAAAACTTGGATCTCATTTTTCCTTGCGTATGCAAAATTGGTTCATTCTTCATTCATTGTATTATGTATTCTGGACTTCAATTTCTTGCATAGCGGTTAATGATCTATAACATCCAGCGTCTTTCCCTGTGATTTTGATCCTTAATGAAAAGCTGTATTTGCTGATGTTGCATGAAAAATGGGTGCTGTCAACAAACTTAGTTTGTGCTGCCTGTTATTATCTACTAAGATATGATTTGCTTCTGAGTTTGTATAGTACATAAAACTGTTTTAATAGTTCTAATTTTGTATCAAAATTCCAATAGATTGTGAGTGTCTCTTGTTATTTATTGTCTTTGTTTATTTCATCTCATTAGGATGTAATGGATGTTGATTCAAAATCACTCCGTTTACAAGACAATGATAAAAATTGCACTTGTGATTGCGGTAACAACAATAATAAATGTGTTGTGACAAATTATATTATAATTATACAAACTAATTGTTTTTAAATTAGAGAATCAAATCATTATTTAAATTTTCACCAAAACATTTCCATACAAAAGTTAGCAACTTAGCATACAGTTTTGTATATACGTGAGTATATTACTTTCTTAATTTAGTGCATTATCATCATACTTAAATGAACTGCAGCCTTTGCTTTAGTTTAACTGACTGAACAATTTTAATATATTAAGATCGTCACAGCTAAATTATATTGTTCATACATGATTATATTTCAATTTAAGTAGTTATGTGATGATATTATTTGTACATGATTATATTTCAATTTAAATTATATTGTTCGTACATTATTACATTGTACAAGTCTACCATTATAATACGCATAAGGATGCAACTCAACTCCCATGTCCAGGGAGAAAGGGGGAAAAAGGAAAAACATCAAGTCCAAGATCACAGCACAAAGAACAACACACAGTTCAATTATACTACTTGACGACGGAATATCACTTGAACCACTAATTTTGGCGATGTTAACAACTCTGCTATGATGAAAATAGTTAAAAATCTATTTTGGTTGGCTAAGTCAAGGATGTACATCTTATTCTTAAAGAGTTTAGAGAAAAATAAGTACATACCTTATTTAAATATATAACTCAATCAATTTAACTCAAATAAAAAAAAGCTACATACGCATATTTATACTAATAGGAGAGGGGGAATCTTTATGACTCGGATGATATGAGACTAACTCATAACACAATACAATAATATATGTTAAACTATACTACTTTAATTAACGACACAAACATAAAAATACATGCTCCTGCATCATTCTCCCTGGGTTGGAAAGGACTCCTGCATTATCCTCCCTGAATTGAAAAATGCTCCTCTTGTATTGGCGAAAGATTCCATTGGTGAGTGCATTTTGTCTTGAAAGATGTGAAAAGGCATATCTCAGCTTGATTCTTTTAACCATCTACATGTTGTAACAGAGTTACGATCTTCTTGCCATCTTTGATAAAGGAGTATGTATTTTTGAAACCATCATAAATAACTCGACAATCATATTGTCAAGGACGTCCTAACAGTAAGTGACACGCGTCCATCGGAATGACGTCACACGACACTTTATCTTTGTAGTTACTTCCCATAGAAAATTGGACAAAACATCGCATTGTGACTTTAACTTCATTTTTCTTTTTTACCCAATGCAACTTGTAAGGACGAGGATGTAACTCGGTTGGAAGTTTCAGTTTGTCTACCATATAATTTGAGACAATATTTTTACAACTTTCGCTATCTATGATGACCGTGCAAACATTCTCTTCAACTGTGCATCTTGTGTGAAAGATATTGTGGCGTTGCCAACTCTCGTCTTCTATTACCCTTGCAGGATTTAAGTTTCGACAAACTACTAAAGCTTCTCCACAATCGGCTAGAACTTCTTCAATAGCATAGTCAACCTCACCTTCCTCTTCTTATTCCTGAATTGGTTCTTCATTAACCTCTTCCTCAACAAGAGTGATAACACATCTGTTTGGATAATCAGTAGCAATTTACCCAAAACCTTGACATTTGAAGCATTTCTTACCTGATGATCCACGCTCCTTGTTGCTTTTAAAAGATCCTATCTTCATTTCTTATTGAACATCAAGGATGACTTCTTTGTCCTTCAGCGACCGAGTGTTATTCCTTTGTGTTCTTTGTTTTTCAATCTTTAGTGACAGCCTAATGACATCATCCAAGGTCCAATATGGTTGCAGCTGAACGACATAAGAGATTTCTGTGTTCAGTTCTCCAAGATAACGAGCAATTGTTTGTTCTTCATGCTCTTGAATGTCACATTTCATAAGCAACTTTCCGAAGTCCATTGTATATTTTTCTAAAAATAATGACTTTTGCCTCAAATTATGAAATTTGATGAAGGTGTCTTGCCTGTAATGTTCAGGAAGAAACTTGCGCTTGAGCTCATCACGACGCATTTTATCTCATGTCTTGATCTTTCTTCTTCCTTCTCTTTCTCGCTGACGCTTGAGATTCTCCCACCAAACTGATGCATGTTTCTTCAACTTGATTGCTATAAGCTTCACACGCTTGTTGTCTGGAATGTCTTTTAACTCGAACACTCTTAGTTTTGTGAGTCATGTTGTGTCGTGCTCTTCATGTAGACAAATCTTCAGACGAAGAAGAATAATGAAATGGATTTAAATTATTTTCTTCACTTGAAGAACTGCCATCACTCTGCTTGCCATGATTATTTTGAGCAGCTTCAATCTCTGAGTAGTTCTACGCTTTGGAACCATCTTTTACTACTATGCAATAAGGTTGATGCTTGGGTGTAAGGCACCAAAAGAAGAGAAAAGAACGATATTACCCTGAGTTTCGCAGCAGACAATCCTCCGTATTGACGACAATTCGTACCAACAACGGAAAAATTTCACTAAAGAGAAAAAATCCTACTAAAGACCGTACCCACTGACGACAATTCGTAGCAAGTCGAGGACCAACCTTGCTCTGATACCAAATTAATGCCGGAACGTTGCTTGGGCCACCAATCTTGGCGAGGTTAACAACCTCACTATGGTGAAAGTAGCTAAAAACCCATATTAGTTGGCTAAACCAAAGATGCACCTCTTACTCTCAAAGAGTCTAGAGGAAAATAAGCACATAACTTATTTAAATATATAACTCAGTCAATTCAACTCATAAATAAAAGGGGTACATACACATATTTATACTAGTAGGAGAGGAGGAACTTTCATGACTCGGATAATGGGAGACTAACTCATAACACAATATAATAATATATGCTAAACTAGACTATTTTAATTAACGACATAAACATAAAGATACATGTTTCTGCATCATTCTCCATGGATTGAAAAGGGCTCGTGCATTACTACTACTTAAAGCCTCTTCCTGAACGTCCTCATCTTCATAGTCTTCATTTTCTTTGTCATCAGCAGTGGCATCTTGGTATTGTTGATACTCAGTTACAAGATCATTCATATTGCTCTCAGCTTCAGTAAACTCTATCTCATCCATACCTTCAACATTGTACCAATGCAAGAAAGCCTTAGGGGATGATAAAACAGAGTGCACTCATCGGCTTCACAACAGTGTGTGAGACCTTAGGTGTTGGGAAAATAGAGAAAGTTAGCATAATTCGATAAGGATACTCTTCCTTAATCACAAAAATACCTAAAAAAATATTAACATGAAAATAAGATGCAATATAACTGGTTATTCTTGGAGGAAAAAGAAAAACATCCAAAACAACATTTCTATGTCATTTACACATAATAGCATATCAAAATTGAAGCTTAAATATATCCATAAAGATTGAAAACAAGACATTAAAATAGTTCTTCAAAGATATTTTAAAATCAATTTTGCAATTTTAGTAATACAAAATATCCACCATTTTAACAATCAAATTGGTGCACAAATATACACTAGATGATTAGATTTATGTCAAAAATCTCTAAAAAAAGATGTTCTAAAGTGAAGAGATCAGTAAAGTGATGAAGAGAAGGAGTCAATCACTATTGAATTTATAACTTCCATCATTTGTAATCACTTTACCAATCTCAACAGCTTGATCCAAAATTTCTACAGATCAACTAAATATCCAAAATTTCATGTAGTATCGTGATATATAGAATATATGATTTAAGTGTTAACTTTAGAATTTAAACTAAAAGCAGAAAATATTGGAGATGTAAAAATATGTGAAAAATCAGATCAAAGTGATCACATACCAAAATTAGGATTTGGCACGAATCTCATTGGTGGCCCAAAGCTTCATGCAGTAGAGCTTAGGATGCTCGTCTTTCTCTATGGGAAGAGCCCTACCCACCACTTGGTATTGGTGAAGCTGCAACCCATAATTTATAAAAACCTTTAAAATTCAGCATGATAACAACAAATTATGATCAAAGAAACAGAATCATATAAACAGAGATTAAAAAATCAGAATCATAACAATAAACTTATAAATAGAACGTCAAGAATTAGAATCATAAAAACAGAAATTTAGAACAGAATTAAAAAAATAAAACCTTAACAAACATAACAAAAAATAAACAAAACAAAAATCAAACTGAAATCAATGAATTATATTCATAACTGAGGTTGAGGTTTCATTGGAAGTTGAAAGATGCAACGATGAAGAGGAGAGACGGTTTTAGACCAAGTGAATTGGATTTTTATTTTTAAGATAACCATTAATAGATTCAGACAAGAAAAAATCATTTATAACAAAAAAAAATATTAAAAATAAACCATATTTGAGTTTAATCCATGCCCTATGTGAAGTATTAATGGGTGGAGATATTAGGTCTTTATGTAAAGACGTTTCTCACATCTTATAATGGCTCTTATATATTTATGTACATTATGCATGAAAACGTCTCCACCTCCTAAAATTTCTTATGTCTCCCACTGCCATTCCTATACCTTCTCTTCCTCCATTCCCAACACCTGTATAATACAGCCTCCACTCATCATTGTTTGTTCCTCTATCCATTATTTGAACCAAACATGGAGATCCCCCACACACTTATCATCCCAGCAACCAATCTCAGAAGGCTTCAGAACAGCCTCATCTTGAACCCTAACCCAATCCATTAACCCATCATCAGAAACAGCCACACCAATGCTCCTTTTCCCATCAGCACCAACACCTTCATAAGCCATCACATAGTTCCCATCTCTGAGGTTTCTTACAACACAAGCATTCATCACTCCAAACTCCTCAAAGCTTCCAACTTTACCTGATCCACCCATTATTTTCCCCAACTTCACCCACCTTCTACCGTCCCTTGACCTTGCTAAACCAATAGCAAAGTGACCCTTTTCAACATCAAATGAATGGTAGTACATCCTGAAATCACTGTTCCCATGGCAAACAACACTTGGAGATGAAATGAACAATGAATCCCAATCTCTCTCATCACCAACATCAAACAATGCTCCATTGTGATGCTCTCCTTCTACTCTAGCCCAGTGCCTCCCATCATGGCTCACAGCCAAACCAGGTAGACACTTGAAAAGATTCAAACTTTCTCCATCATCGTTGAAACACAAACATGGGTTTTCATTGAAGTTTACATTTTCATAAGTGTAGCCAGTGTAATAGAGCCAGTAAGCAGCACTAGAAGCACTAGCCCAGGAACTACACATCATAAGTATCTCTGAAGGCCTAATTCCCTTTGTATCAAATTCCCACCATTCTTTACCACACTTCATAACGTAACCAACACCACTACTTGATCTTGCTGAATCAGAACCTCTCTCCCAGTGAACACCATTGCTTGAAGAAGAAGGGTTTCTGTTATTTGATCTTCCATGGTACCACATGAACCATCTCTCTTCATCGTCGCTGAGGAACCTCTTAACCACTGGTGATCCAACTTCTGCACCGTCCCAAGAATCTGAAGGACCTAAACTAAACACCAATCCTCTGGATGGTGAAGAAGAAGACGACGAGGACTTTGCAGGAGAAGTAGTGAGTGATTCACTTGCATGATTTTTATCTAGTTTCGAAGCCTTTTGGCGTTTAGAAACTAATGAGCTCTGTTCACTACTACCCTTTGGTTTGTTTTCTATGTCACTACTGTCTGTGCTGATATCTGGTTTTGATGAACAACTCGGGAATGATAATAGTGGGAAGTTATTGTTACTGTGATGATTATTATGGCCAGAATTTGAGATATGAAGTGTCAGTTCGATGATGGATTTTGAGAAGAACACACGTGATGATGATGAAGGGTTTGTGCATGGTTTGAAAATAGGAACTGAAAGGGTATTGACATTGCAAGCTTTCATCAATGAAGCAGAAGGTGCCATTGATGAAGCTGCTACGCATGTAGTGATGATATGTGTGAAGAATAATGAGCAATGGGGAATGGTGAATATATAATTAAGAGTAATGCTAGGGAGCCAATGGCATATACTATCATCTATACTATCCAGAATAACCATCTGATTTTGGGATTTATCAAGGATCGAATTCCTGACTTTTCGGATCTAGAATTCTAATATTATATCATGAAATCACTTATCCTAAAAGCGTAACCTGATAGAACAATGTAACTAATAATTATATCTCTAATATTTACTAAACCTCTATTGTAAGTATTATACGCAAGTCATTAGCTCCTTATACTTTCTCATTAATTAAATAATGGTAATGATGGTGAATGGAGAGGGATAATAATGATCTCCGATTGAGTTTCTAGAAGAAATTGCATCGCATAGCTAGGAAAGTCAAAAGGAATGGTTAGTTAAATACTCTTATCAATGGAAACTCTGGTGAGTACTTAACATTTTTCATAGGACTTTCAACAACAATGTTTCAAGCTTCATCTCTTCTCTTTCTTTCTTTTTCTTTGGTTTTAATTTTTTTTGGCGACTATCTTTGATTTTAATTTATTTCATTCCCAAAAGGTTGAGACATAAAGGAAAAAAAATATTAGATGATCAATACTTTAACATTGATAAATATGTGATAATGTATATTTTGTAACTGAGATAATGTACATATAGACAAAAAATTTTTAAGGAGATATGCTTCTATAAAAATGTCTTCCTACAAAGATAGCATTAAAAGTTATTAGATAATTTAATTAAATATATTTAATTTAATGTATCAAATTATTTAATAATTACAATATTATTTTTATATAAAAATGTCATGCCGAGAATATGCACCAAAATTTTATACATAAAATGGATTTTAACTCTTTCCTTGATGAATTAGGTAAAACTAGTGTGTGTATATCATTGCATGCATACAATTTTTCTCCACCACAAAAGAAAAAATTGTAGGAGAAAAGTTGAGTCAAAGCTTTTGACATTCCTATGAAGGATTGCAGACTTGCAGTTATCAATTTAGCTGTGCATCTCAATCAAGCGCACATTAGTACATGAACATGGAACGTTTTATTTTAAAATATAAGAAATTTTTCATATTTCCAGAAGTGTATATATCTACTTTCTGCCGAAATCTTATATCAATATTAGGTGACATGTTACTTAATAGGGCTAAATTCTCAACATGAGATTCATGACTTTTATCGTTTTAATTATTTAGATTTAAATTTAATTATCTTCAAAATCTAGTTCAGCATTATATTAATTTTTGAATCTTTTCTTAACAAACAAAATGTTAGTTAACTATAACTTGCTACACTAAATATAAAAATAAATAATGTCTTTTTATTTTAGTTCTTAAATAAGACAAAAACAAAATTATTTTAGTATATAAGAAGAGATAAAATGATTTATATCATATAAACTCTTCTTTCTCTTATCCTTTTTGACTTATTTAAAGGCCAATACGAAACGATATTATTTAATTTTGTGTCCAATATAGTAATTTAAAATCAACTTAACATTTAATTTACTAATTTAATATTAGAAAGGGTCCAAAAATAAATATAATACTCAGAATTGGATTTCGAACAAATATAATAATTTTGAATTTGAAACTAAAATAATAAAAGTCCTAAATCTAAAGATCTACTTTAAATATTTAATATAGTTATTATAGAGTTGGGCGTAATAACACCCTTTTTAAATGTTCCCCTTCCTACCCATGATTTATATGTTTCATTATGTTATTCCTAATAAATCTCGACACTTTACTAAATTCTAAAAAAAAATTAAATACTACTAATTCATTAGAATTATTGTTTAAAACAAAATGTCATGGTAATTGACATGTAGTAGTTCTAGCTAGTTGATTAATAAAGCAATGGAAGAGTGGAGGAACTAATAATTATAGAGCGTTGTTTAATCAATAAAACTCTGAATTGAAGTAAAATACTTAATTAATTGTAATTAAATAATTTTTTAAATTACACACTTTTTTTTTTTTATTTTTTCTTTTTTTTCCTCTTCTTTCTTTTTTTTTTCCAAAATTCGTTCAAGTAATTCTTCTTATTCCCTTCTTCTTCTCCTCCCCCTTCTTCTTTCCTAATGTTACGTCTTTTTTTTTTCGTTATCGTCATCACCAATAACACCAACATTTTGTTAATATTGTATCTTTATTAGTTCTGATTTTTTCTGATGTAATCGTTAAATAATTTCGGATCATTTCTTAGTTTATTTCGAATCATTTGTATGTTACTTGAGGTTCACTTAATGCTGCTGATAAAATTGACCAAATTTTTTATTTTTTAAATAATTTCAGTTCATTTCTTAGTTTAACTAATGTTCATTTGGATTCAAAAATAAATTCGATATATTTTTGTTAACGATTGAGTCATAAATGATGGAGTTGAATTAATTTACAAATGAATTGAAATTAGTTCAATTTTGAACAAACAGTAAAAAAGACTTAATTATTCAACAAAAACACTTTAAATTCATTTATAGATCTAAATAAACCTCAATTAAAAAGAGAAAAAGAAAAAATGCAACAACAATAGTAATAATAAAAAATGATATTTGAGAAAAAACATGCGAAAAAAAGAAGATGAAGAAGAAGGAGGAGAAAGAATGCAAAGAAAAAGAAGAAAGAATGTAAAGACGAAAAAGGAGAAAAATAAAAAAAAAAGAACACGAAGACAAAGAGATGAACAAGCGTTATTTAAACATACATAGATATATGCTAGTATAATGAAAATAATTTTTATTAAGTTTAAATCTGTTTAATTGGGTTTGGATACAAAAATATTTAGATGTGTTACATGTATAGTTGGGCCGTTGTTTAATATACGAAGTATGTATGTACTTTTTTTATATTAAATAAGGTATGTATATATATTGATGACACCATAAAATATAAGGATGAAAAGCAAGGGCCACGTCCAATTCTAAGAATAACGAAAAAAAATATAAATTTTCAAAATGTTTTAAGAAATTAATTAAATATAATTTTTACAGAAAATTATTTAAGAAAATTATGAAAAATTATTTCTATTAGTCAAAGTGATGGTTTCGGTGGCTAAGAGAAGGGGGGTTGAATCTTAGCCCCCTTTTCGCTTGATAACACTTGCTGACTCGTCAGACTAATTCTAAAAACTTTTACTCTTTTTATCTCTTCACTGCACACGAGACTTTTTGTTTTGTCTCGTCCCTAGCTACGAGACTTTTCTTTTTGTCTCGTCACTTGGCACGAGATAATTCTGGTTTTTGCTCCTATGTAGTAGAAAACAGAAATGGAGTAGAAAGGAGAAGAAGATTGCACCCAGATATATCCTGGTTCGGCTGCTAAGTGCAGTGCAGCCTACATCCAGTCTCCATCACAAACATGATGGAATTTCACTATAATCAATCTGATTACAACTTGTAAAGTGCTAACCCAACTTACAAGGGGATTTCCACAGAATCATGAAACACAACATAGATGAACAAAGGAACTCTAAGACATCTATGGCTTTTTTCTTTTAATTTTGCACTCTCTACCTTTTTCCGCTCTATGACTTTTTCATACAAACCTCACTGTTTGCCTTTTTCCATGAGACTCAAGACATGACAAAATTAAACAGAAAAATACAAAACAGAATACTTTGAAGGAGAAGAACATATGTTAGCTCAGGTAGCTCTGAGAACCCTGTGCCTTGCACTCTCACATTGTCTCCTTGCTTCAAATAGTGGCTGATCTCTCTTTTTAAAGAAGAGGGAAGCCTCCACACTTGAGCCAACACCCAAACCAACTTCTTCCTCCTTCAAGAAACAGAACCGGTTCGGCCACATAGAGAGAGAAGAGATAACCATGCAAAACCCAACATGCAATTACCTCTAGTCCTTTCTTGATCATCACCCTTCATCAATCCGAACTCTCCATCCTTGGCTTGCTCTCCAAGATGGATTTCTGGCCCTTGATGCTTCATGATGATGATGACTTCATCTGCTTCAATCTCTGCCTCTACCATCACTTCGCCACTCTAGCTACTCCCTGTGGTGGTTGAGCAGAATCAAAGACAAGCCATGCTTCAAGAATCTCCCTTGCTGGCCGAATCTTCATCTTCCTTTTCTGAGCATGAAGAGCTCGAGATTACCTCACCAAATCTAACCACATTTGGTAAAAATTTCAGCCACTACATACTTTACTTTTTCCTGCCATCATTAACTTGATGGTCTTGATGCATGCAACTTCTTCTTTTTCTTTGTTGATGAGCATAGCATCCATAGCTTCCTGGACAAAGACCGAAGAAGAAACAAGAAAGAGATGAGAGAGAATAAACAACTTAGAGAAAAGCAATTCAATGTGATAAACCACTTTGTTGGTGAAAGTTACTTTTACTTCCCTAGCTTAGAGTGGCGTGTTTGTCATAATACCCATCAATCAATTCAGCTGAATTTTTCTCTCTCATATTTCCCATGTATTAATTGATAATGTAATAGATTTTGAAATCCATCACATGGTGAAATACTTGGATCCGTTGGAAGCATTTTGCTTTCATTTTAATCTTGGTTTCGGACCAAGTTTGGAACCATTCATCACAAATGAGATTTGGGCTTGTAGTATTAAAATTAAAACTGGCCCAACTAGTTAACATTTGCTTTTCTGATGAATTTTGTTTCGGATCAAGCAGGAAACTTTCATCAAAATTAACCATGGGCTTGGTTGTAACAATATTGAGCTTGCCCATCAATAAAATTCAGCCACTCAATATAAGTCATGCATCAAGGTTGATTATTGGGCTTTAAACCAGAAACTCATTTCTCGGCCCATAAAATCTGCACAACAAAATTATTAATTAAGCAAATATGAATCAAGATTGGTGGACGAAATTGTGATCACTTGTTATGTATTTATAAAAGATGTATACTCTGAGGGCATTGCTTATTTTCTTCACAATCTCGTTCAACTAACCAGCAAGTGTACTGGGTCGTCCAAGTAATAACCTTACGTGAGTAAGGGTCGAATCCACAGAGATTGTTGGTATGAAGCAAGCTATGGTCACCTTGCAAATCTCAGTTAGGCAGATTAAAAATGGTTTATGGGTTTTCGAATGATTAATAATAAAAAGAAATAAATAATAAAAGGGATAGAACACTTATGCAGATTCATTGGTGGGATTTCAGATAAGTGGATGGAGATGCTGTAGAGCTCTTGGACGCCTGCTCTCCTACTCCTTCTACTCAATCCTTCTTACTCCTTTCCATGGCAAGCTTTGTATAGGGGTTCACCATCAACTGTGGCTACTTTCATTCCTCACGGGGAAATAACCTGTGCGGCTGTCACCCGCACAGCTAACCAGTCTGGAGGCATCACCCATGGCTGATGGCTACACCCCATCCTCGCAGTGAAAACTATGCTAACGCACTCTGTCACAGTACGGCTAATCACCGGTTGGTTCCCGCTCCTACTGGAATAGAATCCCTCTTTTGCGTCTGTCACCAACGCCCAGCAGGTTAAAGTTTGAAGCACGTCACGGTCACTCATGATCGGAATCCTACTCGGAACACCACAGACAAGGGTGGACTTTCCGGATTCCCAGGATCCTACTCGGAAT
>NC_029774.3:127119909-127124265 GCF_000817695.3 Arachis duranensis
GTTTACATGAGTAAGTAATTGATGTATAAATCCACTTCCGGGGCCCACTTGGTGTGTGCTTGGGCTGAGCTTGATGAATTCACGTGCTAAGGCATATCTTGGCGTTGAACTCTGAGTTATGACGTGTTTTGGGCGTTCAACTCCGGATCATGACGTTTTTCTGGCGTTTAACTCCAGACAGCAGCGTGTACTTGGCGTTTAACGCCAAGTTACGTCGTCAATCTTCGAATAAAGTATGGACTATTATATATTGCTGGAAAGCCCTGGATGTCTACTTTCCAACGCCGTTGAGAGCGTGCCAATTGGAGTTCTGTAGCTCCAGAAAATCCATTTTGAGTGCAGGGAGGTCAGATTCCAACAGCATCAGCAGTCCTTTTGTCAGCCTTCTTCAGAGTTTAGCTCAAATCCCTCAATTTCAGTCAGAATTTACCTGAAATCACAGAAAAACACACAAACTCATAGTAAAGTCCAGAAATGTGAATTTAACATAAAAACTAATGAAAACATCCCTAAAAGTAGCTCAAACTTACTAAAAACTATATGAAAACAATGCCAAAAAGCGTATAAATTATCCGCTCATCAATAAAATTCAGCCACTCAATATAAGTCATGCATCAAGGTTGATTATTGGGCTTTAAACCAGAAACTCATTTCTCGGCCCATAAAATCTGCACAACAAAATTATTAATTAAGCAAATATGAATCAAGATCGAATTAATAATTTTGTAATTAAATATTTTAATAATGTTTGTTCATCATCAGAATTAAACAAGAGTTTTCCAAACTCATCAATCTCCCCCTTGATGACAAACATTATTAAAATTGAAATGGATAGAAATTTAGAGATTGAATAAGGAATACTCCCTTTGAATTTGAATTTCTCCCCTTTTCTAAATGTCACATGGCTCCCCCTTAATGTATGCTATTTTACCAAGGGAAGCACTAACCTGTAACATTTGATTCAAGCTTCAAGTAACAATGTTATTTAGCATATTTTATGATGCTAAATGCTTGATTTATGAGCAGTTTTAATTGATAATCAAAACTCATTTGATATCATAAACTGTTTTACTGCTCAACCTTTTTTCATACATCAAAAGAGGGTATCCAAATATTTTTCAAATATTTTCCCGTTTAAAATATCAGAGCAAATCAACATGATGGAAAAATATTTGAAGAACAAAACAAGGCAGTTTTTATGTATCACAGATTAAAGGAACTGCCAAAAATAAATTTTCAAATTAACAAATTTATCAATAGCCAGGCATTCATATAATCAAACATCATCATAAACCAAATGCCAAATGTAGTTTAAGCAGCAGTGACCATAGTAAAACAAATGCAATAACAGCATGCCTTCTTTGAACAAGGGTGATCATGAATTTTCAATTTTGAAAATTTCATCCCATGTTCCCCTGTTTCATTCCAATTTCAATTTTGGAACCTAAATTTCCTCCCCCTTTTGTCATCATGGGGACACCTGCACAAAACATGATTAACATAGCAAAATATTCAAGATAAAGTAGTAAAAGTATATCAAAGTATCCTAGAGATTATCCCAGAGCAGTGAGTATCAAGTTATGCTCATACAAAAAATAGATTGAGCCTAATAGAGCCAATATCAAACAGAATAAAAAACAGTCACTAATCATCAGAGAAATTAATATCTTCTTCCTCAGCGTCTCCTTCACTATCATCTCCTAAGTCTTCTTTAAAATGTTCCATCATCAGAGTGACCCTTTCTTTGCAATTTTTCCAAGCTTTCTCACTCTCATAAGCTTGCTTGCGGGCCTCTTTGTGGGATCGAAACATCATGTCTGCCATGTTCGAAAATTCTCCCAAAATATGTTTGATGGACTTGATTGTTTTGGAAGATTCTGGCCTGCCTTCATAGTCACTATCCGATGCAGCAGATTTTCGCCCTTTGGTTTCCTTAGTCGCTCCTCCTCCTCTGATTGAAGACACCTTGTTTTCTACAGTCTCATTTAACAAATCAACTTTAAAGTACTCAAAAATTCTAGTTAAAAACATACCATAAGGCAGGTTAGCCTTTCTGGTGCTTCTAACAGAATCCCACATGTGCCTAATCATAATATAACCAAAGGAGATAGGGGTAGAGGTAACCAAAGCAAATAATATGAGATAGTCAGAAAATGTTACTCGGTTGTGTGAGCCGCTTTGGGGAGTCAGGATATGAGTGATGATTCGGTGAAGCAGGGAATTGACTGGTCCAAGAGCTTTGTGGGTTGGGATGGTGCCATGCAATCCAGAAAGGTTCGCGCAAATGTGCTGGAGAACAGTTTTGTGTGAAACGCCAACTTGTGTGTCCCATTTCTCCACCATATATGCTCGCGGTCCTTCATCCTTGAAGCCTAGGGCCGCTCCAATTGTCTCAGCATCAAGGGCTATTTGAACCCTTTTGACATAGGAATGAAGGGTGCCGTCAATAAGTCGCATATTAGCATAAAATTCTCGAACAAGACCTGGGTAGACTGGTTCCTTGATGAGGAGCAAAGGCTTCCAGTTGAGGAGTTCAAACAGAGAGGAGATGTTGATGCCCTTGCTGTTGAGATTTTCGAGGCTAACAAGATAGGTTGTGCACAAATGACGCTTCTCCATAACCTCTTTGTGAAACTCAAAAGAGGTGCAAGAGTTAAATCTGCTTGGATCAAAGTGGGAGTGAGTCTTGCCATACTTGTTTCTGAATTCCATGGATTCCAAGTTTGGTGGTTCAGTCGTGTCATTGAGTGCAAACCCCTGATTCTTCTGTGAGCTTTTTCCGGGGGTAGTCCTCTTCGGTGATGAGGGTGGAGGTGAAGGAATGGGAGAAGTATGAGATTCTTGCTCTTCTTCCACTTGGGTTTCCTTATTCTTTCCGCTTCTTCTTTTTCCGGAGCTCTTGTGTGCTATTACTTTTCTTCTCATGGCTTCGGTCTGCTTGGTTGGAGGTGAGGGAGAAGATGAAGAAGTAGAATGTATGTGGATGTGAGTATGGGTTTGGGGAGTTGATGGTTTTTGAGAGAGAAGAATTCTTTCACTCTTTCTTGGCGCGGTTTTCTTTTTCATGGTAATGGAGGAATGAAATATGAAAGGTTGGGGGTGATAACCGAATTGAGTGGGAGAGAGACAAGGTGGGTGACGCATTAAATGAGGCTTAGAGAGAGAGAATGGTGGAAGTAATGACCATTATAGGGTGGTTATTACCCAAAAAATGATTTCCCTTTTAACTTTTGAAATCTAAAATTGAAAAGTTGTTGCCTTAAATCAAAGGATTAGATGGAGAGAGGGATTTGATTTGACAATAACCACTTCTAAGAAGATATGATGACACAAGGAAGAAGATTCTTATTTGCATGAGAGATAACTAACAAAACTGTTATGGTGGGGTCATGGAATTTTGGTGGGGCCCAAAAAAATTTGAATTCTGCGTTGCCTCCCCCTTGACCACAGCTCTTTCATTATGCCATTATTTTCATCTCGTCCAATCCTACGAGCAAAACAGAACAGAGTCACACATTCACAAATTTTCAATGAAACTTAAATCAAACATCCCCAAACTCTTTCTTAAGGTACAGAATCTGTCTTCACAGAGAGGTTTTGTAAAAATATCAGCAATTTGGTCTTCAGCTTTTACAAATTGAATATCAATAGTACCTTTTTGCACATGTTCCCTAATAAAATGATATTTTATCTCAATGTGCTTAGTTCTTGAGTGTAGAACAGGATTTTTTGAAATGTTTATAGCACTCATATTATCACAAAATAAGGGTATACTATTGATTTTTAATTTGTAATATTCCAATTGTGTTTTTAACCAAATTAATTGTGAGCAACATGCAGATGCGGAAACATATTCGGCTTCAGCAGTGGATAAAGCCACTGTGGCTTGTTTCTTGTTTGACCACATGTTGAGTGAGCTTCCAAGGAAGCAACACATGCCTGAGGTGCTCCTCCTATCCACTCGATCTCCGCATAATCTGCATCACAAAAACCTACTGCACAAAAGTCATCAGATTTAGGATACCATAATCCATAATTACAAGTTCCCTTAATGTATCTAATGATGCGCTTAATAGCCGTAAGATGGGATTCTTTTGGATGAGATTGAAACCTTGAACATACACCCACACTTTGGACTATATCCGGTCTAGAGGAGGTAAGGTACATAAGTGAACCTATCATTCCTCTATACCTAGTTTCATCCACATCTTGGCCATCATCATCCTTTTCAAGTTTAGTATTGGGATGCATAGGAGTGCCCATTGATTTGGAATTTTCTAGGCCAAATTTTTTGATAAGTTCTTTTGCATACATTCCTTGGTGAATAAAAGTACCACTAGGAGTTTGCTTAATTTG
>NC_029774.3:127124271-127126674 GCF_000817695.3 Arachis duranensis
CCACTAGGAGTTTGTTTAATTTGGAGGCCAAGAAAGAAAGTTAGCTCTCCCATTAAACTCGTTTCAAACTCACTAGTCATGAGTTTCCAAACTTTTCACACAAGGAAATGTTGGCCGATCCAAATACAATGTCATCAACATAAACTTGAACAAGGAGCATATCATCATTAGATGCTTTAATAAATAAAGTAGTGTCCGTGGTACCCCTTTGAAATTGATTTTCCAACAAGAAGGCACTAAGCCTTTCATACCAAGCTCTTGGAGCTTGTCTAAGACCATAAAGAGCCTTAGTTAATTTAAAAACATGATTTGGAAACTCTTTATGTTCAAAACCGGGGGGTTGAGCCACATACACTTCTCTATCAATAAAGCCATTAAGGAAGGCACACTTAACATCCATTTGAAACATTTTGAAACCCTTATGGGTAGCATAGGCAAGAAGCAACCTAATTGCTTCCATTCTAGCTACCGGAGCAAAAGACTCATCAAAATCAATACCCTCTTCTTGATCGTAACCTTGGGCCACTAATCTAGCCTTGTTACGAACAACTTGTCCATCCTCACCAAGTTTATTTTTAAACACCCACTTAGTACCGGTAACTTTCTTACCATCCAGATGAGGTACTAGTGTCCAAACCTTATTCTTGTCAAATTGAGCAAGCTCCTCTTGCATTGCTTTAACCCATGATGGATCCTCAAGAGCTTATTTGACATTGTTGGGCTTTATTTGTGACAAGAGAGCAAGATTGCTAGGTTCGGTTTGCCTTTTGGTGGATGATCTTGTTGTTACTCCTTGAGAGGGATCACCAATGATGAAGTCATGAGGATAACCCTTCATAGACTTCCATTCTCTAGGCTTTCGGACAGGTGTAGAGTTTTGATGAACTTCTGGTGGTCTCACTGTTTCAGTTGTTCATGCCTGCTCAGGAGACAAAACGGAAGTATCTCCTCCAATCTGACGAGACAAAACTGTACTGGCAGATTCTTCATTCTGGACAGATTTGGGATTTTCTTTGCTTGTTCCAGCTCCTTCTCCATCTGAATCATTATCTATCATAGTACTGGGAATTAAGTTAGAATCACAAAAAGTAACATGTATGGATTCCTCTATTGTCCTATGCTCCTTGAGATAAACTCTATAGGCCTTGCTTGTGGTGGAATATCCAACAAACATTCCTTCATAGGATTTTGGATCAAATTTTCCAAGATTTTCTTTATTATTAAGCACAAAGCATTTGCATCCAAAAACATGAAAGCACTTAA
The DNA here is from genome assembly GCF_000817695.3 of Arachis duranensis. Taxonomy (NCBI): domain Eukaryota; kingdom Viridiplantae; phylum Streptophyta; class Magnoliopsida; order Fabales; family Fabaceae; genus Arachis; species Arachis duranensis. The sequence continues at coordinate 127,125,535 of NC_029774.3, forward strand.
GATTTGGAGGGGTTCCTTTCCATAGCTCATAAGGAGTTTTCTTTAACCCTTTTCTAATGATTGTTCTATTCAAAATATAACATGCTGTGTTCACAGCTTCAGCCCACAAAAATTTAGAAATCTCATTCTCACATAGCATAGCCCTAGTCATCTCTTGAAGGCTTCTATTCCTTCTCTCAACCACCCTATTTTGTTGGGGAGTTCTAGGACATGAAAAGTTATGAGAAATTCCTAAATCATCACAAAATTTTTCAAAATCTTGATTTTCAAATTCTCTTCCATGATCACTTCTCAAATGGGCAATTTTCAAATCCTTTTCATTTTGAATTTTCTTGCAAAGGGTGGAAAAAGCATAAAACGCATCATTCTTATGAGCAAGGAAAAGTACCCAACCGAATCTAGAGTAATCATCAACCACAACAAGACCATAATGTTTACCTCCCAAACTTTGAGTTCTAGTAGGACCAAAAAGATCAATATGTACCTAAATCACACAATTGACTAACACTAAGTAAGTTATGTTTCAAACCATTTACAAGAAGCACATCATTTATACAAGATGAAAAATTTTTACCAACCTTCCCAATAGCCACTATTTTTCCTTTTGCATCATCTCCAAAAGTGACAAGCCCTCCATCATATTCATCAAGCTTTATGAAGAAGGTTGTCTTTCCGGTCATATGCCTAGAGCATCCGCTGTCCATGTACCACATATTTTCTTTCTTCTTGGAAGTTAGGCATACCTACAAAATACGCTCAAGTGACCTTAGGTATCCAAATTTTCTTGGATCCTTTCACGTTAAACCATCTCTTATGTCCCAAATCATTGTAATCAAAAACAACCTTGTAAACTTTATCACCTATCATTCTTTCACCAAAGAAACATTGAACTGGAAAATGACCACTTCGGTTACATAGTCTACAAAATCTTGGAGTTGTTGTTTTGTTAAAGTAAGTTGGGACTTGATACTTTACATCATTTGAAGATGAAGCAATGTTTTCAAAATGTGATTTTTCAGATTTATAAAATCCCAACCCAGCTTTATCATAAAGAGGTTTTTGACTAGCCAAGATTTGATTCAAATTTTCAGAACTTTGGGTGAACTTAGCTAAGTCTTCCTTAAGTCTTTTAACCTCTTT
>NC_029774.3:127126778-127130930 GCF_000817695.3 Arachis duranensis
TTCTAACTTGGACTTTTAACTGCTTATTCTCTTCCACAAGATCACAAGCAGTTTCGGCCTCTCTTAGTTTTTCTTTGAGAAAACCATTTTCAGCTTTAAGAATGAAATTTTGTTGTTCAAGATCTTGATTCTCAGTTAGAAAACATCTTATTTTTTCAGAAAGGTGATCTATCATAAGATGAAGGTCTTCAGTGTTAGGGTTTTGAAAGGATACCTGCTCTACCTCATTTGCCATGAGACAAGGCTGTGATTTAGTCTCAGACTCTTCATCATCATCATCTGAGTCATTTTCCAAATCTTCCCATGAAGCCATCAGTCCTTTCTTCTTTCCCCTTTTTGGTTTTTCCTCCTTCTTTGACTTGGGACAATCAGATTTAAAATGCCCCATTTCCTTGAAATTGTAACAGATTACTTTGCTAAGGTCCTTCTTCATCCTCCTTGAGTTGCTGCCTTTGCTTTTGAGTTTCATCATTTTCCTGAATTTTTTTGCAAACAATACAAACTCATTTTCAGAAGAATTATCACTGGATTCATCATCCAGAGGGTTAGTCACAGAAGAAAAAGCAATTCCTTTCTTTTTTGAATCTTTTTTCAAATAGGAGTTTTCAAAAGCAAGAAGATTTCCTCTCAAATCATCAAGTGTCATGGAATCTAAGCTACTACTCTCTAAAATAATTAAAACTTTTGTTTCTCACTCTTTTGTAAGACATCTCAACACTCTTCTCACTAGCACAGAATCTGAATGAGTAATTCCAAGAGCATCTAAGCCAACAATGATGGAGTTGAACCGTTCAAACAGTTCATCAACGGACTCTCCTTCCTTCATTGCAAACATTTCATATTCCCTGTTCAACATGTCTGTCCGAGTCTTCTTTACAATGGTGGTTCCTTCATGAGTGATTTGCAACTTGTCCCAGATTTCCTTTGCCGTTGTGCATCGTGATACTCGTCGGTACTCCTCAAAGCTGATAGCACAGTTGAGCAGATTTATTGCTTTGGCATTTAACTCCACCTTCTTCCTATCTTCCTCGGTCCAGCTTGCTTCTGGTTTAAGAGTGACTACTCCTTCAGCACTTGTGGTAGATGGGAATTGAGGACCTTCTAGGATGATTTTCCATAGTCTGTAATCTACTGCTTGTACAAATATCTTCATCCTCTCCTTCCAATAGGTATAATTTTTCCCATTGAAAAGGGGAGGTCTGTTGCTTGATTGACTTTCAGCCAGATTGTAAGACACCACATTTGCGCCACTATTTTCTGCCACGAGGATCTTTACTCCAAGCTGCAAAGCTTGATCTCTTTGAGACCAAGCTCTGATACCAATTGATGGTTTCAGTGGCTAAGAGAAGGGGGGTTGAATCTTAGCCCCCTTTTCGCTTGATAACACTTGCTGACTCGTCAGACTAATTCTGGAAACTTTTACTCTTTTTATCTCTTCACTGCACACGAGACTTTTTGTTTTGTCTCGTCCCTAGCCACGAGACTTTTTGTTTTGTCTCGTCCCTAGCCACGAGACTTTTCTTTTTGTCTCGTCACTTGGCACGAGATAATTCTGGTTTTTGCTCCTGTGTAGTAGAAAGGAGAAGAAGATTGCACCCAGATATATCCTGGTTCGGCTGCTAAGTGCAGTGCAGCCTACATCTAGTCTCCATCACAAACATGATGGAATTTCACTATAATCAATCTGATTACAATTTGTAAAGTGCTAACCCAACTTACAAGGGGATTCCCACAGAATCATGAAACACAACATAGATGAACAAAGGAACTCTAAGACATCTATGGCTTTTTTCTTTTAATTTTGCACTCTCTGCCTTTTTCCGCTCTATGACTTTTTCATACAAACCTCACTGTTTGTCTTTTTCCATGAGACTCAAGACATGACAAAATTAAACAGAAAAATACAAAACAGAATACTTTGAAGGAGAAGAACATATGTTAGCTCAGGTAGCTCTGAGAACCCTGTGCCTTGCACTCTCATACTGTCTCCTTGCTTCAAACAGTGGCTGTTCTCTCTTTTTAAAGAAGAGGGAAGCCTCCACACTTGAAGCCAACACCCAAACCAACTTCTTCCTCCTTCAAGAAACAGAACTGGTTCGGCCACATAGAGAGAGAAGAGATAACCATGCAAAACCCAACATGCAATCACCTCTAGTCCTTTCTTGATCATCACCCTTCATCAATCCGAGCTCTCCATCCTTGGCTTGCTCTCCAAGATGGATTTCTGGCCCTTGATGCTTCATGATGATGATGACTTCATCTGCTTCAATCTCTGCCTCTACCATCACTTCGCCACTCTAGCTACTCCCTGTGGTGGTTGAGCAGAATCAAAGACAAGTCATGCCTCGAATCAAAGACAAGCCATGCTTCAAGAATCTCCCTTGCTGGCCGAATCTTCATCTTCCTTTTCTGAGCATGAAGAGCTCGAGATTACCTCACCAAATCTAACCACATTTGGTGAAAATCTCAGCCACTACATACTTTACTTTTTCCTGCCATCATTAACTTAATAGTCTTGATGCATGCAACTTCTTCTTTTTCTTTGTTGATGAGCATCGCGTCCATAGTTTCCTGGATAAAGACCGAAGAAGAAACAAGAAAGAGATGAGAGAGAATAAACAACTTAGAGAAAAGTAATTCAATGTGATAAACCACTTTGTTGGTGAAAGTTGCTTTTACTTCCCTAGCTTAGAGTGGCGTGTTTGTCATAATACCCATCAATCAATTCAACTGAATTTTTCTTTCTCATATTTCCCATGTATTAATTGATAATGTAATAGATTTTGAAATCCATCACATGGTGAAATACTTGGATCCGTTGGAAGCATTTTGCTTTCATTTTAATATTGGTTTCGGACCAAGTTTGGAACCATTCATCACAAATGAGATTTGGGCTTGTAGTATTAAAATTAAAACTGGCCCAACTAGTTAACATTTGCTTTTCTGATGAATTTTGTTTCGGATCAAGCAGGAAACTTTCATCAAAATTAACCATGGGCTTGGTTGTAACAATATTGAGCTTGGCCCATCAATAAAATTCAGCCACTCAATATAAGTCATGCATCAAGGTTGATTATTGGGTTTTAAACCAGAAACTCATTTCTCGACTCATAAAATCTGTACAACAAAATTATTAATTAAGCAAATATGAATCAAGATCGAATTAATAATTTTGTAATTAAATATTTTAATAATGTTTGTTCATCATCAGAATTAAACAAGAGTTTTCCAAACTCATCACAAAGAATTTTGCTAATAACACTAGAACAATTTTTTATAAAAAAATATTTTTATGTATTTAATATCACTACATAATTAATTTAGTTTATGCAATACACCGCCAATATAAAAATTTATTTTATGAACTTAAAGGTAACTATTTTAAGTTATGAATTTAAAAATCAACCATATTATATATGTAAAAAAACTTAATCACCAATCAATGATATATATAATTACTTTCTGCTACATATACGCAATTACGCATAAAAACTAAATCTTGAAAGGTTAAATAAAATCTCATATTTTTAAAATTCTTAGCTTATTATCTTTGTATATTAAGATAATACTATTGGATTATTTGAGAGAATATTTTTTCGATACTGATTTTTCTATATCCAAACTTTGAGTTGAAAATCAATTTAAGAAAAAAAAAATACAAGTAAAATTCTAAATTGATATCTGACCATTTTGTATTAGATGAATTAAAAAATTTTGACAAATTAGTCTTTTTTTCATAAAGAAACTGCACAAAATAATTTCTAACAATGAATAGATTAGTTATTTTTTTAAAATTTTAAACAATTTAATACTTCAACCATACTATCGTTTAGAAAAAAAAAATTAAAGATTGAACGTGTAATTTGTCTAAAAAATACAGATTAATTTATTAATTTTTTTGTTAAAAAAATGAATTTTCTAATATGAAAAATATTATAGACCAATTTAAATTATCACTCTGCAACTTTAACAGACTATATATTAATTTTTGAAATCTTATTTTATATTAAACAACAGTTTATGTTTAAGAAACATTTTTAATTGCTGCCCTCCTAAACTCAAGTCAATTACGCCAATAGAATAGTCAACTTCACACGTTCTAACTTGGAAATAAATGGTTTTCGACAAGAATAAAATGAAAATTTAGGTACA
>NC_029774.3:127131000-127146403 GCF_000817695.3 Arachis duranensis
ATTTTTATTAAAAAAATTTTATTTTAACTTTTTCATAAACACTAAAATAACTTTTTAAAAAGTATACCAGACATTAATATTATATCTTTTTATAAAGGGTTAACACTAAAAATGCTCCCAAATTATTCAGACGCTGATAAAAATATCCTCGAATTTTATTATCGACAAAAATACTTTCAAATAATTTAAAAACACAACAAAAATATCCAAGAATAAATATATATTTTCAAAAAATACCTTAGAAATTGAATTTTTATGTAATTTTTTGCAAGCATAATTATAAAAATGAGATGTTATTATTCTTAAAATTTGATAATTTTTTGTTAAGTATATTTTTTTATAATTTTTTTGTTAACAACTAATAATACTTTTAAAAAATCACGAAAAATATATACTTAACAAAAAATCACCAAATTTTAAGAACAATAATATCTCATTTTTCTAATCATATTTGTAAAAAATTGCATCAAAATTCAATATCTAATATATTTTTTGAGAAATACATATTTAATATTAGTTTTTTTGCAAGATTATCTAACATTAAATATGTATTTCTCAAAAAATACATTAGAGATTGGATTTTGATACAATTTTTTACAAGAATGATTAGAAAAATGAGATATTATTATCCTTAAATTTTGGTGATTTTTCGTTTTAGTATATAATTTTTTATAATTTTTTTGTTAACAACCCATAATACTTTTAAAAAATCACAAAAAAATATATACTTAGTAAAAAATTACCAAATTTTAAGAATAATAATTTTTTATTTTTTTAATAATGCTTACAAAAGATTACATCAAAATTCAATCTCTAAAGTATTTTTTAAAAATATATATTTACTATTAGGTATTTTTGTTACGTTTTTAAATTATTTAAAAGTATTTTTGTTAATAACAAAATTTGAGTATATTTTTGTCAGCGTTTAAATAATTTAAGAGTATTTTTATAGTTAACCCTTTTATAAATTAAAAATTAAAAAAATAACTTATAAATTTATCCACATGAGTTTTAATTAGTTGCAAATCTGAATTAGATTTAAAAATTTACTACTAATCAATAAATTGCTATATGCAAAAGACAAATTCGAACCTAACACTTAAAATTGGTTTATCGCATCGAGTTTAACTATAGAAGAAAAGAGGGAGAGACACAAAGGGTTTTAGGAGGTTTTAAGCAGAGCATCCAAAACGCAACCACCAATCTCCGCCACCCACAATGTCCGCCGCCGCGAAGCAAACCCTAGCTGACCACCCTGAACCCAAACCTGAGCAGCTCCTCCCTCCGGATCTTCCAGCTCCGGAGACTCTCCCGTTGGATCAGCCTCGTTCGGATCCTTCCGAACCCGAAGCAAAGCAAAATCTCGATCACCATGAAGAAAAGGAAGGGGAAGTAGAAGAAGAGGAAGAAGAAGGAGAGTGCGGGTTTTGCTTGTTCATGAAAAGTGGCGGTTGCAGGGAATCGTTCATCGAGTGGGAGAAGTGCATCGATGAAGCAGAGAAGAACAAAGAGGACATCGTTGAGAAGTGCGTCAATGTCACGGCGGCGCTGAAGCAGTGTATGGAGGCCCACTCCGATTACTACGAACCCATCCTCCGCGCAGAGAAAGCCGCCGAGAAGCAAGCCCTCGCGGAATTGGAGAAAGAAGCCATGGAGAAAGAGTCCAAGGAGCAAGATAGGGCTTCTTCTGATTCTGATAAAAAGTGAGATCTCGCAATTCGAAATTTTTTTACTTTTACTTTTAGCAATTGTTTTGCTTGTATTTTATTGTGAAAAGAAAGATTTGATTACAGTTTAGAGGCTTAAGTTATTGGAGATGGAGAGGATGGCTGACTACAGAAAGAGACATTTTTGAACTCACAATAAATTGGAATTTCTTATGAATACGTTCTTACTTGAATTCACATATATGATATTGATAGGTAATCTATCTCTGTTCAATAATTCAATTTGTATTAGAAATAACGTTATGATGAACTGATTACAATTTTTGAACAAGTTATACAAAATTCATGTCATGTTTTGCTCTAGTGGTTCCTCCTTATGTATGTGGTAGTTGAATGTGAAAAATCTCTAATATCTAAAGTGAAGATATGGATCATCATCCCCGGACTCTGTTTAGTACAATTGAATTCAGGTGTATGGCCCTATGAAATTTTTTGATGATCCATGTGTTTGCTTATAGTTTGTTTCCATATAATGTGCTGATATGAGCTTATATTACCAAGTGTACTTGTCTCCATTCCACTCCTTTTATTATCTTGAGACTTGAGTTTTATGCTGACTGATTTGCTAATCAGTTCCCTGCTAGCTAGATAATAACCTGAATGCAAGCAACTCATTAAGGAGCTTTCTGAATCTATATATACTTTGTGTAGTTTATCGTGCCCTAGGAGAGAAAATATTATGTTTCTCAAATGCTTGTGGTGGAGAAGATTTGTTTCTTGATGATGAGTTTAAGTGCTTGATTTAGTAGTGAGGAAGAAATGCTTAGTTTCTTGACTTCCTAAAGCTTTGATTAGATTGATACATATCCAGCATCTGTCTTGAGCAGACTCTGCAAGTTTAGGTATCCTTTTTAATTTCGTTATTTTGTTCTTTTGCTGTCATTCAGCATTACTTCCATATAAGTTTGACTAAGTAACCATTTGATCTCATAACTGCGCCTTCTTATGATCTGTTAGTCAGGGAAGACACTGTTACTAGTTATTAATATGATTTTGCAAGAACTTTTAAGTTTGAATTTAAAAAAAAAAAAACTTGTGGTACCAGCAATATTAGAAGTGGATAAAATTTTAAGGTTGGAAGCCTAGCTATTTAAATAATGGATTTGGAAAATCATATAGTGACTTTTTGTCATCGTTCTGCTTTTCTTTGCAATGCTTAGATTTCTTTTATTGTAAATTCTCGAATTAGTGAGTACTGTAATTGTGAAAAGTTATGAAACAACAATATTGAACCGTCAATGTTTAAAAACAAAGGATTTGCTTCTACTATAATGGCACATTCTCACCCCTAGTTATTTTTCTTTCACCCAAGAAATGCACGTTTATTTTGTTAGAAAAATATAATATACTCTCAAAATCTTAGGATACGGATCATGAAAGAAGAAGGACAACAATTTATTTCCTCCCTCATGTACAAATGTAAGGTACAATCATGTTGGAGCTATTGTTGATTGAGCTTAAGAACAAATCAATCATCTTTATCTTCATCCTCATCGTAGTTGAAGGGTAGTGGCACTGACTTGAAAGCACGGTACTTGCCAACATTGTTTAAATGCTCATTCTCCAATCTGGAAAAAGAAACATAAAAAATAAAGAAAAACATAACTGCAGCAATTATAACATATAAATCGAAACGAACTATGGAAATGATGTAGTCTTTGAATGAGGGCATGGAAAATTTGCTTGTCATGTAAAGGGTTAAGGTGGACAAGAATGTTATGTGGTTTTAGGAGACACTGTAGAATTGGATTCAAGTCTTGATTAATCTCTTGTTTACCTGAAGAAGTTCCATATGCCACGACGAATGATCTCTAGGGAAGCAACAATGGAAATCATGGCTTGGTCATGCAGGGAGGAAAACTTGAAATTCAAAACTGTCTGCAGCCAAGCAAATCTCAGCAAAACATTCAAGGCCTGCAAAGTTCTAATTTGTAAGTGATTATCCAAAAAAAACTTGAATAATACATAATTTTGTCTTCTATCTTTGTACATACCATGGCTACAAAGTATATAGTTTTATGAGGGATTAGGAGTTTGTCTCTGAGCCATCGATTCTTGGAATGCCTTTGCAGAAGACCCCAATCTATCACAAGGTCCCAATATGTAGAAACAACTGCTGCAGATATTGAGAAAATCCAGGCCAGCACCTCCCATCCCACTCCATGGTTGATGCTATATGCTGTTCTTAGGCATACAGCTACAATTGTGACTAAATATTTCAACCCATTATATCCTTGCATTGGATCTTTCTCCTCGAACAGGCGCCTAAGACACTGCAAAAGATTGTATTTGAGAAAAATGTTATGCATGTTTATGATATGCAAAATATCGTACTGACTTGCATCATTTACCATTGATGGGGATGGAACAAAATCTATTACCTGAAGGAAACGAGACCAGTATGGAATAGCAGCGACAATGAATTTGAAAGTTTGGAATATGCTGCTTGAGTTGCAGGTGTTTTCTCTCTGTCTGAAGTCTCCCCAACCGTAGTAGCAAATGTAGAACTCGAAACTTCTCAAGGCTTGCACCTGATCTCAGAGTACACATAACTGAAGGATCGGGAATGTTCTAAGACTAACTATAATTGGGCAATGAGAATCAAAGGAATGAAACAGTATGATCCCATTTTCTAGTCACAAACCTGGCTGGTAAATTGATCTGCCAATACAAAATCTGGGAGTGTGACCTGAGGTACGTGAACAAAAGAATTAGCATACCAGAGAAAATCTCAGGATTGCAAAGACCTCGTGCTTGCAAAAAAAGTTTCTTTACCTTGTAAAGAGGAGCACATATGCAGTGAAACAGGCATGTAAGGAAGAAAATGCGGCTCGAGCGATAGATGATGTTGAAAGGACACAGCAAAATAGCAACTACACTCTGCAGATTAATAAACAACGTAAAATATCCATCATGTTATTATAGAAAGAAAATTTCAAAGACAAATCTTTCAACCGTAATTGTTGTCTTACAAGAAGCAAGATCAGTGGAATAAGCTCGGTGAGTGCTGTATAGTCTTGTGTCTCTGGATCCATCTGCATGTCAAGGTTAACAATCACGCCGACCAATGCCAACACTGCAAGGCCAAAACTAAGAAGAAGGACTCGATTGTGGCCCAACTCAGTTCCTTGCTTGAAGCCAAATATGAATGAGTAATTTACTCTGTATCTCTTCCAGAAGTATATATCAGCTGCATACACAACCATGTGTAGAACTACAAATCCAAACAAGCTGCAACAAAACAAGGTTCAATATGGTAAATTTACTAACAATTCTGTTGTTTTCCCTGTGTAGATATTATCACTATGAGAGATGGATTTTAGTTTTTAGAAGAACTATTTTACCTTTGAAGAGGAAACAAGGTCTCCATGTACTTGGTGGTTCCTTCATGATCCATGATGTTGCGAGTACGGATTATTAGAATAAGCGCTAGAACTAGAGATGCTATGCATCCTGCTAAGAAACCTGAAACAACATATGCGCATAGGTGATGAGTGATTTTACAGAGCCTGGATTTTTTCGCTAGAATCTTGCCAGAAATTATTGTCAGTTTCTGTGGCAATTTTATAATGGTTAGGTTAAAATTATGGATCAAGATCCTCTAAAGTGAAGTTGATAAAGTGATAAAGTGAGGAATCACTCTTAAATAAAAATAGTAGAGCACACATTTCATGAGAGTTACAAATTCAATAGTGATTAACCCCTCATTTTATCACTACCAATTTCCTCACTTTAGAGGATCTAAATTCCAAAATTATGGACAGTTATAAATTTTGAAGTCTCTCTAATAATTTACCACAAAATTCTGCTAAATATTTTTCAGGCTGTCAATTATTTTCTTATGTAGATAGTATAAGTTAAGAACAAATAAAAAGTTCGTCCTCTTTTTTGATCTAAAAAAACAAGTACATTATTTGGATTTTACATAAATATGTTGGTGCTTACCCATGGTAAATGTAACTCTATGTGTATCTCTCTTTGCTTTTGGTCTGAGGATACTCATTGCTTTACTGCGATTTGAGTTGGCAAAGTGCTTAGTGAATGTCTTTTCAACCCTATCCATAAGCTTTGTGACCTATGCCAGGTACAGTGACTATATAGTAAGTTGCAACAAATAACATTGAGAAGAAATTCAAAGTGAGTAAAGGGTATGTCTGCGAGTTTGGATTTTGGAATGGAATGGAAGATGTAAAACTTAATACATTTACACTTAACACCTTTGCTCTCTTCCCTTCCTCAACCTTCAGAATCAAAACTTGCAGAACATCTCTTTAATGTTTCACTGACGATTTTTGCTGACAAGTGTTATTAATAATGATGAATTTCAATTTTGGAGCTTCATTGTAACATTCTTATCTTACCTCATCGGAGCCTCCAAGGTTGGAATCGTCTACCATTTTCATGTAAGATTTACCTGCACCTCTAGATGTAATCTGCATATAGTTACTATGAAGATTAGATAGCAGAAAAGAAGAGCTTGGAAACCAACAGAAAAGGGTTATTGATTCTTACAACATCACCTTATCATATTTCTTCATTATCTTTGAAAATGCCAACACATTCAGAAAGCTGTTTCCTTCAGGAAAACCGAAAAGTTTTACTTAGATCCTTGTTCAGTTTAGAGAAACATGTTTGAAATAGTTGATGAGTGCAGCATATAATGTATGCTGTTGTCACCTATAACTTTTTAGAAGGCGAAGCTTGCGGTAGAATTCAATGAATGAACGGTGAAGTTGATCCTCAACTTTCTTCAGAGTTTTCATGTTGAAACTTATCTCTGCATTCTCAGGGTGACTGAGAACTCCTTTTATAGTTGAGCGTGGAGTTTCGAAAGTGTTATTCAGCTGCACATGATTAAGCACTTCCAAAGGTGTAGGTCTAGTTCCAAATAAGTTCTTTGGCTTGTTCTGTTTCTGTACTTCAACTTCTTGTTTCACTCTCTGTTTCTTGTCATCTTCTTCTTCATCTTCTGATTGATCATGATGTGTGCTTCCTTCTTCAATCTTTTCCATGACCATGGAAACATTTCCTGTTCATTAAGCAGAAGGGAATTCAACTTTAAAGTTTCAAAATTAGCAACAATACTACATGATGAGCAAACATGATCATTTTAGACCAGCATTTGACCAATGATAATTTGTACTCACATTTACAAGAATTTACACACATAAAAGACATAGTTTGCATCTATATTTATTAGAATTTCGACACATGAGTTTACACACATAAATTATTAAAATTTATTTGTTGAAGACAGTTTAATATTTATGTTGGCCAAATACTGACCAAAATTACTAGAAACTTCTGGCCTCTAAAATTTTCTGCAAAAGTTATGTCCCAATTTTTTTCTCTGATCTAAGTATAAATATTTCCATGTCTATATTTGGGGAATGCTAGAGCCAACACTCTTAGTATAAAAGGAAGAGAATTTATTAGTATTGATTTAAATGTAAAGCGAACATTAAAAAATATTTATTATTTAAAATTTCTCATCCATTATTTATTCTTAAATTTTAGTTGGTTTTCACTTTTCACTTAAACACATAAACTCTTATTAATCTTTAGATATTTTCTTTATAAGATAAAGGTTTAATTACTCTGTTGGTCTCTATAATTTTGCGAAATTTTTAATTAGGTCTCTATATTTTTTTATTTTAATTGAATTTTTGCACCAATTTTTTTTTTTAATTAGGTTCCTACACTTTTTTTTCTTTTTATTTAGGTTCTTATACCAATTCTTTTTTTTTAGTTGGGTCCCTATAAAATTAAACCAATTACTATTAAGAGGGATTTAATTGAAAAAAAATTTAGTATAAGGACCTAATTAAAAAGAAAAAAAATATAGAGACCAAATTAAAAATTTCATAAAACAGACTAACAGAATAATTAAACCCAAGATAAATATACGATGTTCAAAGAATCATTCTAATTCTTATCACACATTATTTTAGTGAAACAAGCCTGAAGTTATGGGCTTATGGTTCTATGATGTTTTTGGTATTTTAACACACACACGCACATGTATATTCCTCATTACCTCTAATTGGTTAGCCACCTAAAGTTTTATTTGAGCATACTTTTCGTAGATAATAAATTTTGGTATCTAAAGAATTATGTATAAATAAGTTGTTTCAGCTCATTATAATTGGTGAATTTATTTGTGTAAAATAATTATAAAATTTGTTAATTATTGAAAGAAAAAATGATTCGGTTATCTTATCAGGGAACATCTATCATTAATTATCTAATACCATATTTACGAAAAATACTTTGTTCATTTCAAAATAAATATAAGAACTTTTGAAAAATAAATATATCATCATTCCATTCTGAAATATCTTTCATTCTGCTACTTTGATAAATTCCTAATTCAACATATTTAATTTTGATATAACTTGTATATTTAAATATATTGAATTATTAGTAATATACTAAATTTTAAATGGAAGGAATGGTACTGTTGTCTGATCAGGGTTCAAGCAATTATTGCCAACTGCCAAGTGGTAGCTTCGTGCCTTTACTATTAGTAGATGGTGCTTTGCAAGTTGCAACTTTGCATATTGAATGTCGTTTGTGGACCACACAAACAATACACAATTATTCTTGTTGCATTGCAAGCTAATCATAGTCATAGTCATAATACTAGCATGAAGAACGTGTTAGCAACTTAGCATGTTAGCAGAATCTATTCTCAAGTCATTTATTTATTAAAAAAGAAATTATCATCTATTTTCTCCACTCTAAGGTTTAAAAATGTCTAAATAAATATAACTTTTGGTTTTAAAAGAAAAAAATAGAATAAAAGAGTAAAGATAAATCAACGATAGTCCAGTTGATAAAAAATTGTTTAACTTGATGAGAAACTCTTACTTTCTAGCCCTACTTGAGTAACCGTAATAAAATTCAAAAAAAAAAAAAACTTTGACAAGTCATGCTTGACTCGGCAAGATTGTTTCAGATAAAAAGATAACAAATAACACTATACTGCAAATTAATCGCTAAATTTATAAAATATATATTAAAACTTTATAAAACAACACAAATATATATAACAATATATAATAATTGAATAATTAAGTTTTAGTATATACATATATAACATATTTTTGAAAAGAGAAAATATAAAAAACCAACATACATCAACTAATTTTTTTAAAGTCAAGTTATGCTTCTTTCTATGACTAAATTTTCATAGTGGGTGTTGAGATTTACGACTTTCATTATTTTAGTCTCTCAAATTTAAAATTTATTATACTGATCTTTGAGATCCAGTTGATCTTTCAGACGTCAAGTCCAATAAACATAATGTCGAGCTAGTTCTAACTTGCTACACTAGACACGAGACTGAATGATGTTTGTTCGTTTTGACGTTTAAACAAGACAAAAAGGAGTTCGTTTTGCAAAATAAAATAAAATAAAACGGTTTGTATATCATATAGACTATTCTTTATCTTTTAGTTTTGTCTTGTTTAAGGATTAAAATGAAACGTTGCCGTTTAGTCCTGTAACTAGGCTAATAAGTTAGAACTAGTTTGACACTTTGTTCGCTAATTTAATACTAAAAATAATCCAAAGACTAGTATAGTGCTCCAAACATCTTAGGGACCAGTATAATAAATTTTAGATTTGAGGGACTAAAATAATAAGTGATAAATTTAGAGGACTATTGTAGAGATTTAGTTTCTTTTTACCTTCTTTTTATTTAAATATTTGTTGTTTATTATGTGTTAGATTTTTCGTTGTAAATATTTTTAAATATTTTTTTATAATATTATGGAATTTTTATTTTAGATTTTGAATGTTTTTAAGAATTTTGGGTGTATATTACGGTTAGAATGTTTTTAATTTTGGAATTAAAGTTTAACATAAATAAACAATGTATGTGTGTGATTTTAGATGTTACCATGATGAGTTAAAAATAAAATTCCAAAAGTAGCAGCTGATATTAATCAATAAATAGTTGGTCCTGCTAGTTAATCTGTGAGTAAAAAATAAATAAATAAAGATAAAGATGGAAATGGTTACTTTTGATCTTGGCTCCTCTTGGAGTAGAAGCAGACAAGAGAGAGGTGGAAGAAGCAACATGAGAAGCAAGAAGAGCCATCTCCACAGATCTATCAAACTTCAAATCGGGATTCTCAACCTTCATTCTCAAAGCTATAAAAGCATCCATCTGCTTGTTCAGCATTGCAGCTTCCTTCATCACTTCCTCCATCTTCGTCCTGTAGAACTTCTCCACCTTGTTGAACTCATCATCCAGTCTCTTGAAAAACACAACCTCGTACTCACCTCCTTCTTCCGACGCCATCAGGAACGTGGTCTGGTAGCAATCATCGCCGGCGGAGGAGGCACAGAGGTGGACGGCGATGGGTTCTTGTTGGGCCTCAATGTCAGGAGGGGTGAGAGGGTGGTAGTGCGGTCTCTGTGTGAGGCCACTGAAGGCTCTGTAGAGTGTTAGCTTTCTCTTGAGCATGGCTGATGATGATGATGGCTTATTGTTCCTGCTGTGTTTGAATCTTTGGATTTCTTTGAGAAGGGCTTTTAGGTAATTGTAGTCTGTGTATGCTTCCTCCCATTCTGGCACCATTTGTGATTTGTATTCCTTTCCAAACTTCATCTTGCATGCACGCACCCGCACTGATCAATTATCAAAGTACTATTTGATGAGGTGGTTAATAATAATTATGGTTGGATCTGCCAGAATCAAAGGTGATGCTCCTATTTATATAGATATCAATAGTAAATAATTACAACATTGCAAAATTTTCTAGCGCAAAAAGAAACAATAAAGGGTAAAAAAATTGTGAAAACTCAGATGAAGTCGACATCATGTGAAGTTGATATCTGAGAGCCATTAGATGACAATTTAGTCAAATCATCTAACAGCTTTCAGGTATCAATTTCACGTGAAATCGATTGCACATGAATTTCTACCTTTAACTAAATTTATTAAATTATTTAACGATGTTTAAATATTAATTTTATATAAAAATGATTATATGTAGATTTTTACGGAAAAAAAAATGTAATAAATATTAGGGCAAATCACTTCAATAAGTTAAGGGGAGAGAAAAATTACACAAATCAGCTAAATCAAAAACTGGTTCACGAATCAACCAAGAGAGATTTCTATATAGTTTGAATCACCCTAATTCGAACTTCATTTTCATGTAATTCAAATCACCCTGATTCAAACTACACACGCACACACCTATTAATGTGAATCAACCTGATTCGAATTACACCCACCGGTTGATTCGAATTACAAATCAGCCAAATACAGAAATAATTCATGAATCAACCAGAGACACATATCTATATAATTCGAATCAGGTTGATTTGAATTAGTAGGTGTGTACGTGTGTGTAGTTCGAATCAGGGTGATTCGAATTACATGGAGATGACGTTCAAATTAACCTAATTCAAATTATATAGATATGTATCTCGGTTGATTCATGAATCATTTTTATATTTAGCTGATTTGTGTAATTTTGAGCTCCTATTAATTTATTTTCAGTAGTTTATCCTAAATATTATTATTTTTATGTTAATTTTTTTTTACTATACAAGACTAAATTTAGATGGCTATTCAAATATGTTTATTTGGGGGATAATAACTGAAATATTAATACGTGTTATAACAATAAATTAAATTAAACAAGTAAAAATACTTGGTTATTATTTTTACATAAAAATATATAAACCAAAATCAATTTAGAATCTTTTTTTAATGAACAATAATCAATTATATTTTTTGTAAATTTCTCTTTCTCTCCCGTAATAATTATTCATCCACTATTTTAAAAGCTAATTGTTAGTTAATAGAAAATTAATTCTCTATAAAAATTGATTTAAAAATTTTGAGTCGACTACTATCTCATCAAATTGACAATACATACAGTCACCAAAAAAAAAAATTGTCAATACATACACTACAAACAAAAATATAAAATTTATAGCGTATTGTACATGCGGAAATATAATAATAACATGCAATTTATTAGACTCTGTCGACAACCGTATCTTTCTTTTCTTAGGTTCTATTTTTGCTCAATACAACCGTACTCGTCAATTTGCATCGTAACATACCTATCAATCTCTCTGTTATTATAAATATTCAGTGATGAGATGAATGATACATTATTCATAGTTAATGAATTATCTTACTCCAAAAACATTTGACAGATTAATTAAATTATCTTTCACACTATGACAGTCAATTCAATAATGGGGGCCTTGGATATCCTTACCCAAAACAGATTAATTATACATTGTGATTGCCATTTGAATTATAGTTTATTAATTTTTTTTTTTACACTTAGGATATAATATTGTTTGTATCAATTTTTTAAATTGAAATAAGATTTTTTTTCTATATAAAATATTTATTTTTTTATTTCTACAAAAAAAACTTTTAGTCAAATAAAATTAAAATGTAAACTATTTTAATTTCTAGTCACCAAAAAAAAAACTATTTTAATTTCTATGTGCATGATACGTTAAATGCTAATGTGATGTCTTGTCATATTGGAATAAATTAATAATATAATTAAAATAGTCGAGTTTAAGTTTTAATGGAATAAAACCAAAGTAAAAATTTTATAAAAATCAGAAACTATCAATTTGATACGTTGCATATTTAAAACTTATTTAAGCCAATTTTTTATATTAATTTCAGAGGACGTACATTATAAGATATTTTATAAATACTGGTTAAATATAAACAAGTTTGATATTCATTTCTACTTAATATTTTTTTAGAAGAATAATTTTATGATGTAATAATGTTTCTTTGGTAGACATTTTTTTAAATTGTCTTCGCTGCTGCTTCCAATATCGCATTCCAATGAGCTAGCTAATGCCTAGTGACATTATAAAACTATTAAAAATATATTGATATACTTGAAAGCTTTCTTTAATAATCAACTCCTCTAACAACTATATACGTCATGACTCATGAGACACGGAAGTGACAATATTTTTTCTATATATTTCCCTATTTATGTCAACTTGTTTCTGCATTCATTTATCCGCTGATGATCATGAAACCTATCTTTGACTAATTATATATTGGGGTGGTGTACCTTTTGGATAATGCAAAATGTTGCTAACAATATTAAAGAGTGGGAAGTAGTGACGCACCCATTGGAAAGTTGAATTAATCTCTGCATACAAATAATTTTACTATATAAATTTTATAAATTTTTTAATTGATATTATATTCAAACGTATTTGTTATACACATATATTTTACGTGCATCTAACAGATTTTTAATTTTTGAAAAGATTCTATTTTCTTTTTCTAATTTTTTACTTTTTTTTTCTCCTTCTTCATTTATGTGTTTTTTCTTTCTCTTCTCTTTCTTTGTTATTTTCGATTTCCATTATTTTTTGACATTAAGTTCTAAAATCGTTTTTTAAGATAATGAATAATTTAACTTCAGATTATTAGATGAACCAGTGTGTAAACTTTGTCTGTGAAATTTACTGTTAATTCTTTCTTGTTTGAATTGAATCTAATGTACTAGTTCTGATTAGAATTAATATAATCTTCTCCATTTTATATCAGACGTTTGAGTGTAAATAAGGAATATCTGGGTGTATTTTTATAAAAGTTTGGGTATATTTACAGTTTATGATTTTTTATCTGATAGAGGGTGAATTGTCTTATTCTTTTAGTTGAATTGTTTTAGTTCCTGTTTAGTTATAATTCATGAATCTAGTTTTTGTTATTTTTTATGATGGTTTTATAGTGTATTTGCATTCTATAGTTTATGTTTGTTTTAATATGGTGTATTTTTGGTATATTTTACAGTCCTTCTGTGGTGTATTTTGCAGCCCTTGCTGACTTTGGTGGCTGATTTTAGTGTACACGTAACATAACTCATTTCTATATCTGCAGCAAATTTAGGTGTAAAAACGAAGATATTTTGGCGTAAAAACGAAGATATTTGAGTGTAAAACGAAGATATTTGAGTGTATTTTTATTCTGATGAGTTCTGCATAATTCAGAATTCTTCCTCTTTCTCCTCCTCATCTTTTGATACTTCTTCTTCTTCATCTTCTTATTTCATATTCTCATAATTCTTTTTGGGAAGAAAAAATCAAACAAAGAATAAAAAAATACATAATGTTACAAAATCAAAACAAGAAGGAGAAGAAACACGACGATGAAGATGAAACACGCGAAAAAAAAGGAAAAAAAATACAAAGAAAGAGGAGAAGAAGAAGGAAGAAAAGGAGGAGGAGGAAAAACGCGAAAAAAAATGACAGTTGTGATTTTAATCGAAGAAGAAAAAGAGTCGTTCATAATGGTAAATAATGCGCTTTGGAAACAGAAAGTGATTAAGTAACGTGCGTATATTTACTTTTGAATGTAAAAGTGTAACGCGCATGTATTTTATTAAACTTGTGCCAACTTATAAAATTTATATGCGTAGCATACCTATTGGAAGTTAGCATCCCTTCATAATTTAGTTTTATATATAGTTCTTGACTTCTTGTGGCCTAATAATAAAAGTACCACCGTTTGTTACCTAATTGTAACGAGATGTCAAACAAATAGATAATGGTTGATCTGAATGACAAATATTTGTTTCCCTTCGTTTTTAGTCTCAAGTTAGAAATTAGAAGCTTAGGTAAATTTGGATAAAGGGGACAATAGGGCTTAATTATTATGCCCCCGAGAAAAGTTGTAAAAACATATTATGTATTCATAAATTTAGCAAGCTGCGTTTGAGTGGTTTTGGATTTATTGGGACAACTTGTTTTCTTAAACACGGATATTTTGCTGAATTATTGTGTTCGTACGTTGGATATATTTTGGATATAACATTTATTGATACTCGTCGAACACGTATGTCTGTTGTGTTCAATCATATCTTAATAAAAAATAAATTTTTTTCGAACACGTCTAGACACACCTAAATACCATTACATGTCAACGTGTTTAATCTTATTCTTAATATAAATTTAGATATAGTATATATTATTATTTATTAAAACTATTAATTATTAAAACAAAAAAGTATTTTAAATACTTGATATAATTAAAATAAGACATTAAAAATAATTAAAAAATTTAATTTATATTTTAATATTAATAAAATATCAAAATATCATTACAATTTATCTAAAAATATTTTATATTTTATATGTATGCGTGTCCTCGTGTCATATAAAATTTTAAAATTTGCATGTCAGTGTGTCTCGTATCCTGTCCATGTCCGTGCATCATAACTTAAAACTCTAATCTCAAACGTTTTCATTGGGTCAATTTACGTAAATAAAATGTTTGGATTCTAATTTTACGCAAACACAATTTTTGAAATACTAAAAGGCAAATGCATTTTTTATGCGGTTTACAGAATAACATAATCCACTGTAGGTAGCCGTAGATTACGTGGTTTTCATATTTATTTTTTCATATTTTGAGGGTGAGTGCCTATATAACGTGATTTATGTTTATATTAAAATTGATTATAGTAAAATAAATATTGTTTGAATTATACTACTCAGAATTATTTTTAGATGAAAATTTATTAAAAGCGACATCAATTTAAATAATTTTTTATATGCATAAAAAATTCTATAATTTCAAACAAAAAGAATAATTTCAAAAATAAAATAAATACAAAAATAAAAAATATTTATCACATAAATAAAAAATAAAAAAA
>NC_029774.3:127146546-127155957 GCF_000817695.3 Arachis duranensis
TATAATTTTAAATAAAAAATATTCTATAATTTTTTTAGCACTGTCTTTTTAATTTAGTATTATTTTGAATTATAAATTTTTATTATTTATGACTATATTGTTACTTATAATTAATTTTTTATTTATTTTATCTTTTTTTATAGAGTACATCAAATAAATAAAAAAAATCATATAGATAAGAAATAATAAAAATCAAATAAAAAAATAAAAAAATTTCATACATAATATAAATACAATATAGTAAAAAATAAAAAAAGAATTTATATGAACAAAAAATAATAAAAATATCATAAAAATTAAAAAGATACTTAAAAAATTAGAGCATTATAAAAAATAAAAAAAATCAACAATATTTGTCATATGAATAAAAGAAATACAATAAAATAAATAAAAAATCATATGAACAAAGCCAAACAAAAATAAAAAAGATTTCATACAAAACATACATATAAAAAATAGTACAGTAAATGATAAAAAAAATTCATATAAAAATATAACACAAAAAATCAGAACACTACATAAATAATGTAAAAATATTTATCATATAAATACAAAATACAATAAAAATATAAAAATTAAAATATGAAAATGAGTACTAAAAATAATAAAAAATTAAAATATTTAATTTGTTAGTGATTGAAACAAATCTGAATGATTTTGATAAAAAAAAATTGAAACGAAGAACTATGAAGAAGTAGGAAGAACTATAAAAAACTACTATGAAGGTAATAGTTACTAATATCTTTTTTATAGAAAAAAAATGAATGGTAGGATTGATAAAAATGAAATAAATTTCTCATCTAATTTTCCAATAGTAATTAGCAACTATGAACATGAAACTCAGGAACTACAAATTTTAGCTTCTCCTGACCAAACATGAAAGTGAAACTTTCAAGAGGTTCAAACACGCTTCTCTCTTCCCCAAGGCATTTAGCAAATACACCTTAAGTATATCTACAGTGTGAGGCGGCAACAAAATATACACATGCATGACAGGATCATCCCTTATTTAGAGAGGGTTAGATTGTATCACTTAGCCAGATTTTCTGTCCTCATTATATCATAAGAAAACCGCTATTGCCTCAAGCGTATTATACGCATGTCCCCAAACACATAAATCACTACTGCCAGTAGCGATTTATACACATTCTCCAACAATAGAAACCGCTGCAGCAGTTTATGTGTTGCACCCTAACCACGTAATCTGTGGTTACCTATAGCGGATTATGTTTTTTCTATAAACCGCTGCTTCCAGTAGCGATTTCTATAAAAATATAAAAAAATACATTTGCGTCTTCATATTTCAAAAGTTGTATTTGCATAAAATTAAAATCCAAACATTTTATTTACGTAAATTGCCTTTTCATTGCCATTTTCGATGTGTATGTGTGTGTAATGTGAAGTTCTGATGTCAGATAACTTGACCAAATATTTTGTCCATCACATACATATTCTAATTATGGTATTTGAAAATTATAAAATATGTGTTCAATTGACATGTACAAAATGTAAACACAAATAAAAAGTAGGGTTAAGTATGATTTTTATCTCTGAGGTAGGGACTGAAAATTTATTTTGTCTTCAGCCTTTTTTTTTTTGCTAAAAAATGGTCTCAAAAATTTAACTTAATTTTAAAATCGTCATTCGAACCATTAAAATTTTCAGGGATAATTTGGTAATAAAAATTAAAATTTTGGTAAAAATGACAATTTTAAAACTAAGTTAAACTTTTGAAACCATTTTTTAGTGAAAAAAAGGCCAAAAACAAAATCAATTTTCAACCCCTATCTTAGAGACCAAAATCATACTTAACCCTAAAAAATATTAGAGTAAGAATTACATCATATTTTAAATGAAAAATACTATCCATTTTTTAAAATGTTATCTTTTACTCAACTTTTAAATCTCATAAAATAATTGAATGTTTTTTATGAAGTTATCTTCCTATTTTTCAAAAAACAATTTTTTCAATTTAATATATTTAATTTTTATCTCTAAAATCTCTTTAATGAGTATAACTTCTTTCTTTTAAAATAAAGCTCGTATCTTTTTTCTCTCTCTTTATTTTTCTTTGTTATCTCATTGTTCTTCTCTTCATTATCGTCAGTCTTATTTAGGGGTGTCAAAATTTTCCAAAGTGCTGGAATTTTCGTGGAGATTGTCTCGAATGGAGACTCGAAGGTGAAAATTTTTTTATGTAGGGATAGAGATGGAGACTAAAATTCTCTCGAGATAGGCACGTGAACTCAAGCAGAAATTCTCGCTCCATTCCCGATAATTCCTTGAATTCTTGAATTTGCTTAAATACCTTTAATTTATTTTTAATATAGAAATTTTTAATAATTTCACCTATTAAAAACCCTAACTTTACCTTATTGAATGTCTTTCCTTCTCTCCTACTACTCCATATTTACTGCGTCATCCCCAAGCCCCAACTCTCCAATTCTAAAAGTTCAAAACTCTTAGAGATGTGTCCACAGTCACAAACTCACAGCCATAGCACCATACCCCCTCGCCAGTCGTCACCGGCCACTACTCCTCCTGTTTAGTATTTACTGTTACTGCGTCGTCACCCTTACAGTTCCACTGGGTCGTTCTCTTTCTTCAGGCACAGCGTCCTTCCATTCTTGCGTCTGCGTGATTGCATCCATTCTTGTCATTGTCGCCACGTCCATTCTCCCATTTCTACCGTCGTATCACACTTCTTTGCCCTCTCTTCTGCTCGTCGTCTACTGGAGCGCATCACTGCTGACGTTGCAGCAATCACCGGTTGTCCCTCTTCTAGTCCTTTTTCTTCTTCTCATCCACTTGACTTTAGGTTTGATTCTCTTTCTTTCTATGTATCTAACGCAATTAGACATATAGGGTTTATAATTATGAAATAGTTAAGGTTTGATACTCCTCTTCAATATAATCTTTGTTATGTGTTTTTTGAATTCTGAATATTAAATAATATGCTCTATTATGTATTCTTTTATTGATTTTTTGTAGTTTATATTTTTTTTGTGTTTTTTGTCTTTTTTTTTAATGATTATTGCTGTTTGAAATCTTAATTTGTATATTCTCTGTTATATATTTTTTTTATGGTTTTTTTTAAATGAAAATTATGTTTTAAGGTTTTGTTTTATAAACTATGATTTATATGTTGTATTTCTAAATTTATAATTTTAGATAAAATATATTTATATGTTTGTAATAATATTTTGTAGTTTATTTTTTATTTTTTTAATTATAAATTATAATTTTCATATGAATATTAAATATAAGGAGATAGAAAATGAGACCCGCAAAAAATACGAAAAACATGGAGAATGGGGATGAGGATAATTATTCCCCATGATAAAGAACGGGACGGGGACAGAAATTAATTTAAAATTATACCAATATGTAAAAAAAAAAATCAACGAGACCTTGCAGAAAAAATAAAAATGGGAATAATTATTTTTCTATAGCGAAGATCGAGATGGCAATAAAAATTAATTATGGGACGGGACGAAAAACAGAAAAATATCCCACATCTCCAACCCACCTATTGACATCCCTAGTCTTGCTTTTGTTCATTGAAAATTCAAAAACATGTATATAGAACTGATAAAAGTTGGAGAGCACTTCCTAATATATAATATTAATTTTGTCACTGAATTCATCGTGATATATTTTAATTTTATTTGTTGATGCAGGTCTTAATAGATGTGTTAAGTGGTAAGAACTCGAGGCTTTTATGGACGACTATTTGAGGCCTGATATCAATAGGGGTAAGTTTTTTTAAGAGAAGCAATCGATTCTTCGTCTTCATTTCATTTTTGGAATTGCATGTATTTATAATTTATTTTATGTGTTATTATATAATTTTAGATGTGTAGTTAAAATTTGATATAATATTTTAATTGTGTTTAAAGCCCGCTCAAAATAATAAAAATACGATTTGTACATTAAAATTAGTCACTAAAATTAACTATTAATATATTTATATATAAATATATATGTAATTTAATTTATTTTCAATATATATTAGTATTCCAACGTACATTTTATATTAGTAATTAATTTTGGTATACATGTAGCATTACTCTTCATTTTATTATAAGGATTAAAAGTAATTCATCAAAAATTAAAAAGAATGGTTATAATTACTCTTGAACTACATCAAAAAATAAATAAATATAAAGCACATCTAAAATAATATAATAATACACAAATTTTTTTTAAAATACATCCGAAATCGTCTAAAAATTTATCTAAAATAAATATCATTAAACATCTAAATCATATCCACACAAAAAAGTTCTTCATTTAAAAAAATTATTTGCTTTTTGTTTTTTTTTTCTTCCTTCCCACTTCAGATTTAAAGACGTCATATACCTTTCACAAAACTCTTCCTTGTTTTTGTTTTCCCTGCTTTCCATATTAAATGATTTAGAATTTTTTTTAATTTTTAAAAGTTATAATTTTATAAATTTTATATTTAATTTAAAATGATTGATTTTTTAAATTTTGAAATTGATTTTTTTTTTTAACTACTAGAGAAAGAAAGAACATCAAATTTATATGCCGTTATTGTGATATATATTTGAAAATTTTGCAAAATAAAAAAAGAAAGACTGAAAAATGAAAGGTTTAATGGATACATAATTGTATTGATTTTTTTTTTCGATAATTGAGGAAAATTGTATTGATTTTAAATATAATAAAATGAGTTCAGTGTTGGTAAAGAATATGATATATAGAATGTTTTTAGAAATATTTTTTAATTAAAAAACTATTTAGATAAAGACATCTAAAATGTCTTTTTTAAAAATATTTTATAGCACTTAAAATTAATATATATAATCGATTAAATTGTGTTATTTTTATCAAAATTAGATCGGATAAATCGATTTGGCTAAAAAATCGATGAACCAAATTTTAAATCGGTTTAAATTAATATTTTTTTTTATAAAATATGATTATAATATATTTATTATAGAAAATGACTAAAATACTCTTATAATTAATTTTTTTATAGAATATAATTATAATATCTTAACCCTATGATGACATAGAAAAAAAAGAATAGTTAAGATTTAAAATTTTTTCTGTCTTTTTTTTTTGTTCTCTATATATATTAATTTAAACTGATTTAAAATTTAATTTATCGATTTTTTGACCAAATCAATTTATTTAAATTAATTTGGATTAAAATAAAATAATTTAATCAATTATATATATTAAATTTTAATTACGAAAAAAATCTTTAAAAAAAAGTTTTCAGCATTTTTATTGAGCAGCTTCTTTCTAAAATGAAGTGGTTTCATTTCTAATAATAATAAGGTGCCATCTATGGGTCCACAAATTATTATGGCTATGTGACTATGGATAAAGTAAACAAATCATCAGATGTTGGCACGTGGAGGAAAAGACTATTGTTTGACTTACTTATCACTTTTGAAATAGTTTATTTGTTATCGTAATCTAAAAATTTCGAGTTATTAATTTTTATGATCTTAGACAAAGTCTAACTTAATTGAATTTAATTATCAAAATAATTTGATCGCGTGGTATCATCGTTTTAATTTTCAGTAAACCACTATAAATATCTTTAAAAATTAATTAAAAAATATAAAAATGAAAATGATAAGAATATTGAAAGAAATTAATAAACGTAACAAAAATTCTATTACTTAAAGCATATATAAATGAAATTAAAATCTGATCAAACCTACCATTTGAAAGAATTTGAAAATAAAAAAATTTTAAAAGATTAACAAAAACTTAAGAAATCTTATTTTTCAAGTAATAAAATTCATAATTGAAATCTAACTATATAAAGTCTTTCTCTCGCTCCAAAACTAGTGAACACATACACTTTTGCATTCAACATTCACTTTATCATCTTTGAATTTTAGTGGTACCACCTATTTTAATATCTAAATTCTTCTAACATGAAGAAGAGAACCAGTAAGAAGAGCGAGAATCTTATCCACAACCACCAAAACCAACAAATATAATTAAATCCTTACCTTTGAAGTTTGAACCATAACACAACACAATCAGAAACCATAATATCATCATGGCTACTGTGTTCTCAGTGTGTTCGGGTTCTTCTGCTTTTCTCTCTCCATGCACTTCGCACACCAGGTGTTTGTCTCTTTTACCCAAAGGATCACCACTTCTTCACCACATCAAGAAACCTTTTTCTGTGAAATCCCTTTCTTCTTTGGAAACTCAAGAAGTATCATCAGTATCAGTGTCACCAGCAGTTACCACCTTCTGGCAATGGCTTAAGGAAGAAGGTGTTATCTCTTCAAAGACACAAGTGAAACCTGGTGTGGTCCCTGAAGGCCTTGGACTTGTTGCAACCAAAGACATATCAAGAAACGAGGTTGTTCTTCAGGTTCCAAAGAGGTTTTGGATTAACCCAGATGCAGTTGCTGCTTCTGAGATTGGGAATGTGTGTAGTGGTCTCAAGCCATGGCTTTCTGTTGCTTTGTTCCTCATTAGGGAGAGGTCAAGGGATGATTCACTTTGGAAGCACTACTTCCCTGTTCTGCCAAAAGAAACTGATTCTACTATATACTGGTGGGTTTCTTTTGTTTTTGTTTTTTGTTTTTAATTCCTAGTGATACAATGGTTGGTGAGAATTTGGTACATATGGACATTGGTTGATTGAGTTGTTAATTGGTTATTCCAGTGCAGGTCAGAGGAGGAGCTCTCAGAGATTCAAGGTTGGTGATCTTATTTTGACACACACA
Source organism: Arachis duranensis (assembly GCF_000817695.3). Lineage (NCBI taxonomy): Eukaryota > Viridiplantae > Streptophyta > Magnoliopsida > Fabales > Fabaceae > Arachis > Arachis duranensis. Next base: position 127,153,278 of record NC_029774.3, read on the forward strand.
TCATTTAAGGTTAACAATAGATAGATTCAAGTGCATAGAACTTATTGATATGTGTGTGTGCAATGTTATATTATATGCCTATGTGTAATGTTATTAGATAGGCTGTAATCAGGATTAGGCCTATTAGGAGTTATTCATGGGTTAGTTATTTGTTAGGTCTATAAACTAATGAATTTCCCCCAATGTAAACAACAAGTGTTGAATAATGAATTTGTGTATATAAAATAATAGGTCTAACACAGACCTAATTGAAGTAATATGCATGTGTAGGTACTCAACTTCTGAACACAACATTGGGTGTGAAAGAGTATGTTCAGAATGAATTTATGAGACTGCAAGAAGAAATCATACTCCCTAACAAGAAGCTTTTTCCTTTTCCTATAACACTGGATGACTTCTTCTGGGCATTTGGAATTCTCAGATCAAGGGCATTTTCTCGACTTCGCAACGAAAATCTGGTTGTTATTCCATTAGCAGACTTGGTAAGGTCCATTTCCTCTCATGCATCCTGCAGTAGTATGCACCATTCACTTCTTCTACTGCAATAACTGTAGAACATAGAGGAGACTAACATAGACATATGAACTGCATGGTATTCCTATGAAGATATTACAATCTTGTGCAGAAAAAAATTGATATTTTCCAAATTAAATTTCTGGATCAGATAAACCACAGTGCAAGAGTAACTACAGAAGATCATGCTTATGAAGTTAAAGGAGCTGCAGGCCTTTTCTCTTGGGATTACTTATTTTCCCTAAGAAGCCCCCTTTCTGTCAAGGCTGGGGAACAGGTGAAGGCTTTTACCTTCTGTTTCTTTTTGTTTTTTGGTCTAATTATACACATTATATTAAAATGATGAACATTAAATCCATCATAGGGGTTTCCACCAAGAGTTATCCAGCTCTGCATATCAAATTGCTGTGAACTATATGCATTAGTGCTAATTTTTTGGTGCCAATTCCAATTTCATCTCCATTCTTGATAATGTGAATTGCAATCATACTATAGTTACACATAACAATGGAAGAAACTCCTCACTGCAGATATATATCCAATATGATTTGAACAAAAGCAACGCCGAGTTGGCTCTGGACTATGGCTTCATCGAACCAAATTCTGACCGTAATGCATATACCTTGACACTTGGAATACCTGAGTCCGACCCTTTCTATGATGACAAACTAGACATTGCAGAGACCAATGGTTTTGGTGAGACAGCATACTTTGACATATTCTACAACCAACCACTTCCACCAGGGATGATTCCATACCTGAGACTTGTAGCTCTAGGAGGTACTGATGCTTTCCTACTGGAAGCGCTATTCAGAAACACTGTCTGGAGTCATCTAGAATTGCCAGTGAGCCGTGACAATGAGGAACTTTTATGCAGGGTGGTTAGAGAGGCCTGCAAATCTGCTCTTGCTGGTTATCATACAACCATTGAAGAGGTATATGATTTTATATTCTAGTTTATGAGATAAACTCATACACATTAAAGGGTTTCACTTTAGTTTATAGGTATTCATCAAAACAAAAATGAGGTTCAGTAAATATAAGCATATAAACAAATCTCTACTGAGCAGGTTCATTATTAGATAGTTACTCCATTATATCTTAAATTGTTATATATATATATATATATACACATTTTTTTTTTTAATTTTGGAGCTTTTGAGCTCCAGAAATAACTAAAACACAAGCATTTGAATGGCAGGATAACAAGTTAAAGGAAGCAAAATTAGATTCAAGACTTGCAATAGCAGTCGGAATAAGAGAAGGGGAGAAGAAAGTTCTGCAACAAATTGATGAGGTCTTCAAGGAGAAAGAATTGGAACTGGACCAGTTAGAGTATTACCAAGAAAGGAGGCTCAAGGACCTTGGCCTGTGCGGCGAAAGTGGTGATATACTAGGGGACCTTGAGAAGTTCATGTAATCTTGCAGGAAGCACCCCCTTAGGGACACTACTATACATTTCCAGAGGACAATGAAACAGAACATTTGGTAGATGGAATCTTTCAAGACAAGTCCATGCCATGCACTCAATCAATCTTTAAAGGGTCTTAATCAATTTTTTTACTAGGTTTATTACATTTTACAACCCATTACTTGAATGCTGCTTGCAAAGAGGATAATGTAATGCTTGAATTACACTTCTATACCGGTTATAAATATAGTCAAGATGGTAATGAGAATGAACTTTACAATGCTTGATGTGAGTCTGTGGTTGGAGTAAAAAAATTAAGGGAAAAGATCAAGATACAGCTTTTGCAAAACCTCAATAGAATTAGAAGCTAATACTTTCTTTTCCGTGCTTTCCTACAAAATCATGTGTACATAATAAAATTTCTAAGACAGTATGCCAATGATATGGATTCTTCAACACAGAACTTGAGGAACTTGTGTGAATGTGCAACTTTTTAAGTTCATTTGTCAAAGTTCAAACTCATAGTTGTGCAGCTGGCATTCCTACATCTGGCGGCCTGTACTCATCTGACTTCACTGGAATTGCGAGGGCCTAACAGGTCATCGCATTTTGTCCCCTCACAGAGGCACTCTTGAGGGTTGGCATAGAAGTAATCTTCCTCCTTTGGCTTGTCTGACACCCTACGACGAAATGGCTGCCCCATTCTGTTTTCATGAACCCGTCTCACTGCATCTGAAAACTCATCAAATGGAAGGG
>NC_029774.3:127156037-127156578 GCF_000817695.3 Arachis duranensis
AATTTGGATTTTTCAAAACCCAAATACCTGAAGGATAATTTATTAGTGAGTTTTCTGTAGATATTCATCAAGGTTGTGCTTTTGCCTTCTATATGAAATCAAATTGTGATTAGCAAAAATATCTGCACATACCTGCGATGGCCTTCGACAAGTTTTGCCATGTTCCCATCATAGGTAGGAATGAAGGTGTTACTGGCTACTGAAACCATAAAATCCAAAGCTGCCATCTGTGACGAATGATTTTGGAACTGCCACAACTCATCATGGGCCAGCATCATTTCTTTTTTTAACTAAAATGAAGCAGAAAATCATACCACAAACAGAAATTATGATTACCACATGAAAACAAGTAATTGTGCATTGCTGAAAATGAAATTTTATTTCAAAAATATGTTGTTGAATCTGCCATATAAATATCAGAGGTATAACTTGTAAATGAACAGTTTTACATGACCCCCACACATCCACCTAGCCCCGGCAAGAATCATTCAGCACTCTTCAGAATGTTATTTTACTAAATACATAAAATGTGGAAAATCCA
>NC_029774.3:127156609-127190754 GCF_000817695.3 Arachis duranensis
CTCACAATTTTTGGAAATGCAGCTCTCAGTTGTGCAAGTCTATGCTCGCCACCATAGATCTCACCGGCAGCAATGTAGATCTGCATGTCTCTATCAAAACCTAAGGCTTGGAGAACTAAGGCTGTCTCCTCTGGTGTTAAGGGACATTGACCCTGCAATCTCCTCTCTTCAGACACTATCTCCTTTTCTCTCCACCAAGGGAATGCATACCTGAATTACACGAGCAAGATAACTTTATATTGAATCGATATCTAATTTGACAAGTGGGATAAAGCTTTGTAGTTGTTGCTGGATTTTTAATTTGACAAATTATCAGCTCTAGAGTAGTAGCTTTCATTGCTGTTTCCTTAATGCTTTATTTGGTCAAAGGTGAAGGTTCCTAGGGTACAAAAGTGAATACACAAAATCCACTGTATAATTCTAGAACTAAAGAATCAATACTCTCCTCAAACTGGGCAGTGCCTTCACCAGTTCATTGACTAGCAATTAGGATTCTATTACCCAATAAAACATTATTTCTCATTTTCGCATAATTAACTAATTAGAATTTTACAAGACTGAAAAGGAAAGAATTTGATTGTAGTTTAGCTACAATAGAGGAAAACTAAAATTTTTCTTGATCCATAACTTCCCTAGTAAATGTCAGATATAAAGCACCTATATCCTCTGTCAAAAACTAGACATAATAAAATATATTTCCAGCCAAACACCAAACAATAAGATACCTCATCCTCTTGAGCTCCTCGGCTTCCCCATAACTGCAACCATGAGTACAGCCTGAGAAAGCCAACATGTCCATCTCATATCTCAGATGCAATGCCACAAAAGGTCCCTTCTCACGAAGAATCCGAATCAATTTCTGCCCCAAAGTCTCAATTTCAGGAGTGAATTTAAGTGCCTGGAAATTAACACGACATCTAAGTTTTTGTAGATCCAATGGCAGACCATTGTTTGCTAGGCGTGCATCTGTTTTGTTGAAGTGTACCACCTTATGCTTGCTAAAATGTGGCAGAATCTGCAGTGTGGTGTTGGTAGCATTGAACCCGATTCAATATATCTACTTGAAAGTAAGGAGATACGATAATGTATAAAGAACATTAATTATTTTACTTCCACCAATATCATTAATACATGTACTTTTAGCTTAAATGCAGCTAAATAGAATATGCAGACCATGACAAAAAAAAAAAACAATATGCAGACCTGCTCCAAGTAATATTTTTCATTGGACCAGCTAATAGGAGCCATCTTAAGGGTGGAATATCCATTTTTAGTATTAAACTTCTTCGGCACTCTTTTCACTATTCGAACTTCATCTCTAAGAGACCCGATGAAATGTGTGACATCAAATATGTCTTCAAAATTACTGCAAAAAGAAAACTACAAAACTTTAAAATGTCAATCGTCAAGGTACCCAACTTAAATGATCCTCACAATTTATTAAAGAAAGGACATACCTAGGGTCTGCCCAAAAAGATTTCTTATCTAGCTCTGGAACAACCAATGTGAGATTCAAAAGTCGAGCAATTGTTACCATGTCACAAATCTGAAATGGAAAACTTTCTAAATGAAGATTTAATGTTGTTATAGAAGGAACAGAAAAAAAAATGGAAGAATGGAAATACAAACCGCTGCACGCATTTGATTTAAGCCCCCATTGCAGGACACTCTTAGAAATCCATTACTTGTATAATTTCCTACATGATTTCAGGTTATACGGCTTCAATATGTACCAAAATTTGAAAGTTAAACAGAAGAAAGACACAAACAACGAAGTATATCCTATCCACCAAACCTACCTATTTACAAGTGTTGTTTCAGACTACTTACATTCATTGACATGATTCTTTTAACAACTAACAGTATAATATTAAAAATCAAAACATGGAGCAACATCATATTTCATTCAAGCCCATCTGTAATAATTAGTAAAAATTGGGGTCTGGCAAACAAAACTCATAAGTCAAAAGCACTTAACATAAAGCATAATAATAATAATAATAATGAACTTAAACTACTAACTTGGAGGTGGATAAGGTGGAGGGGCTTGAGCAACAGTGGTTTCTGCTAAGAAAGGACGCTGATTAGTGTGATATATTCGACTTGTAATTCCAGAAATGAAATTGGAACGCCACAGTTCAGTGACTGTAAATAGCTGAATGAGGCATGTCCAAATCACAATGCTTGAACACACTCGAATAAACCAAACCCGCAAACGTGTCCTCGCTATCACAGGTGCTTGAAGCTTATCGCACCTCACCTGAACACCCTCCGATCTAACCTCCATTTCTCTGCCACAAACCACCTCATTGCCGCTCCTTCATCACCGTAACCTTCACACACTTTTTACCACAGAGAAAAAAAATTAATCTTTTTAATTAAAAAAAAAACTTAATTAAAGCACAGTGCATTGAAAAGTAGTGACCTCATGAATTACCTCGGAGGAAAACACCTTTGGAGGAATCAAAATCGACCCAGAGAGGGATTTGAAATGGATGACGATGGGTGAGAGTCAAAATTAGATCTTGGTTTCAGCTGAGTGTGAAGCTCTTTGAGGGAACAAAGCAGCGAAAAGGGTGTTATGGAGAAAGCTGACAGAAAGAGGGCGGAAAAGGACACAGATCCAAGGTGTGAAGAGAGGGAATAGAAAGGATCAAATCTGAACAACCAAACACAGAAGCCTCATGCATTTGGATTCACTTTTTCTGGGAGAAAAGGAAAAAAAAAATATTTATTTTTTAAATCTCTTGTTTTTGTTTTTGTTTTTTATATTGATAGTTTTTTTTTTTGGTGACTTTATATTGATAGTTTAAATGCAAATTATGGTTATATATTTTTAGAACTAGAAAAAAAAACGGTCGTTAATAATAATGCCAATAAAAATTTCTTTCATGATTTGAAGATAAGTTGAATAATTTTTTAAAAAAATTAAATAAAATAAAGATCCATGTAATTATCCATCTCACAAGCTATAATTACCCTTATTGGCTTCAACCACAGAGAATGACTGTGTGAAAGTATATTTTGAACTGTACAAAATAACCTGAATTAGACCAATTTCTTTTACGGAGTACATCTGAAATTTAAGAAATCAACAACTGCATTATTACTAATTTTCATATTATATAATATGGTACGAAATTTCTACCATGATAGAGACAAGAATTTGTTTTATTTTTCTTAGAAAATTCTGCAGGACAAGTCTTCAATTTAGATTTGCAAAACACAAACTCATGCCAACTCTTCGATATTATCTAACGCCATTAAGTTTTAACTACAAAATTTAGATAAGCAACAACTTTTATATGTATTCAAACTTCCAAAGACATGGACTATATCCCTACTTTAAAAAAATAAAAATAAAAAACCTGCTTAATGTCTACATATGCAATAAATTTATTTAAAGAGAAAAAATTAGTCAACTAACTTAATCTAAGACGAAACAAGGACGGCGAATAAAAGCTAAAAGGTCGACTTGCTTTTAAATATCCTTCGTGTCTTCTTCCTTCTTACTTTACTATTAATTTCTTCCCACTTCAAAACTACGTTACCTCCACCGAATGAAGCTTACAAAGCCAGAAACTTTCTTCAGCTTACTGAATGCCATTCAAGCTTCATCATTCCCAAACATTGAAAAAGCTGACAATTCGTAATTGGCGAATTCATTTTTTCCAAAAATATAAAAATCTAATATAAATTTCATATCTAGAGAAATTTATTTTTTAAAAAATATATTAAAAAATACATTTTGTCAGCAAATTCAATAAAAAAGTTTTAATTTTTTCACTTGTACTATTCGACGAAAATGAATTTTTTATGAATTTCATATTCTGGATAATTTTTAATGTAGTTTATTTTTTATATGAATTTCGTTAGATAACCAACACTTAATTAATTAATTACCAGCCAATTTATCATCAATTGGTAATTCTATTTTTTAAATTGTTATTAATTAGTGATTATTTAAATTTTTTTTTTTAAATACAAAATTAATAATTATTAATTATAATTGTTTAAAATTAATTTATTAAAAATTGTTTACCAAAACTTTTTTTTTCTATTTCAAAATTTTACCTACCATATGTAAATCTTATAGCAATGTGACTACTACTCTAGCTATATAATTATGTTGACAAAATATATTCATATAGCGTTGAAACGTATGCAAGTACAGTACAGTGTTTTGGATGGTCTCATTAGATCTAATAAGATTATTTTTTTTCTTCAAAAATAATACTTTTATTGTAATTAAATGATTCAATTACAATATTCACACAAACAGAGATAATCATATACAATAATAAAAATTTTGGGGAACTTCTAGAAACAATAATATCAAGCTAAAAACAGTAGGGATTAAAACAAAAAGGACAAGTTATTCTCTTCTCTTTAGTTTCAGTTGCTATGCCTCTCAAGTCGCCCAAATTCTTCTGCAAATGTCAGAGTTTGGGACAGAATTTTTCCAACCTCAACTCTGCAATTTTTAAAAATGAGAGCGTTCCTAGACAACCAGATCTGCTATAGAAGATAACCCACTTGACTGATTTTTTTTTTTGAGTCTCTTCTTCTTCTCACCGCTTCCATCAACTGACACCACCACTCTCATGGTTCCATAGTCGGATCTCTGGGAATCACACTTGTTACTGGTGATTGATTCCAGACTTGCACAACTCCCGGACAGAAAATCAGAGCATGGAGGTGCGTTTCTAGCAGTGAAGAACATCGCGGGCATAAATTTGGGATCTGAGGTACCCTCTTATGAAGATTTGTCTTCACTGCTAGCTCTTCGTGAGCAAATTTCCAAAGAAATGCCTTGATTTTTGGTTTGCATCGAACCCCCAGATGCTCCTCCATAGTTGTTTACTTTGAAATCTGACATGAAGATCTTCCATAGGCTTATGAAAAAACTTGTAAGCTACTTCATATCCCGTTCTAACATTGTACTGACCTGAATCATGCTTTATCCACCTGACTGAATCTTCACCTTCTTCAATGTCTATTTGGCAGATTTGTTGTGCTATGTTGGGACTGAACTTACTATGAATGAGCTGTGTATTCCAACCCCCTATCTCATTGAATAGTTGTCTTAGCCAGATCAGATTTCCATCACTGCAGTCTTCTTCCTGTACTTGAAAGGGAGGTAAGTTACCAAACCATGGTTCTTCTTTGAATTTTACTATACCCTGTGTCGTGACTTTTCATTTGGTACCCTATTCCAGTACTTTTCTGCCTTTCAATAAGCTCTGCCAAGCCCAAGATGGTCTCAGGTCTGGTTTCGCTCATAAAAAAGAGGTAAGTCTAAAATATTTACTTTTAAAGACTTTATAAAACAGAGAATTTGGTTTAGTCATTAGTCTCCATCCCTGTTTTGCCAGCATCGCCAGATTAAACGCTTTGAGATCTTTAAAACCCATACCGCCTTTCTCTTTAATTCTGCTCATTGTATCCCAGCTGATCCATTGGAGTTTTTTTCATTCTGTTTTTTACCCCACCAGAATTGCATCATCATTTTGTGAATATCATCTAATAGTGATTCGGGCAGTTTGAAACAACTTAGAGTATAGACAGGTATAGCACACCCCACAGCTTTGATTAAGATTTCTCTTCCACTTGCTGACAATAGTTGACGCTTCCAACCTTGTAGCTTCTTCGACACCTTATCCTTTACATAAGCAAATGTCTGACTTTTAGATATGTTAACAATAGATGGAAGACCTAAATATTTGTCTTGTGCACCAATATTAGGGACTCTAAGAAAAGTAGCGATTTCTTCCTTAATAGCATGAGGTGTATTCTTACTGAAAAATACTGCAGACTTGCTGAAATTGATAATCTGACCATTTAGGGAGCCATACTGTTGAATAACATTAATCAAATTAGCGCAATTATGTGGAGTTGCTTTACACCTAATAAGATTCATTTATCTCAACACCGTCTCAAATTTTTATCTTATCTCGTCTAACGATGAATTGATAGGTTGGCGAATTAAGTTTTTAATTCTCTTTTTTTTTTAAATATTATATTTTAAATTTTAAAAATATATAAATAAATATAAAAAATTTAAATATTATCTAAAATATATAATAATTAAACATTTTCAAAGTTTTTAATCAATCAAACATAGTTCATATTATAATTAACTTAAAGTAAAACGAACAAACATTTTAAATATCAGTACAAAAATAACGTTCTAAATTCAATTATTATCTTTATTCTCTTATAAATCAATAACATCATTTAAATCAACTCCTGAAGAATAACTTTTTTGTTTTGTAAAATTTTTCTCATCTAAATCTTCCTCTACAAAAAAGTAGAATGAGGGACCACCAGATAAGCCCGCCACTCCTCCGACAAAAGCCGCCAAATCCATAGATTAAACGATGCGAGTTAAGCGGGTTATTTTTATTACAGCATTCTCAAATTTTTAATCCAACCCACGCAGATATCGGCCGGTTTGTCACTCCTACTACCACTACTAATATCACTAACAGTATCATCAATGCACAAAAACTATTATGTTTGAGCTCTTCTTCTCTTCTTCAATCTCCTTTGTACCTTCCTCTTTACCTTATGCCACATCAACACCACAGCTTTGCAACTCATCAGCCTCGCTCTACTGTCACACCACCAACTCACCATGGTCCTAGCCTTCTTGTAGTGATTCTCTGCTTCTATGTTCATCGATATTATGGTACTTTTCATCGTGCTCCTTTACTATTCGCGCCACTTGTGCTTTTTTTATCTTTGTTCGAATCTTTTTTTTTTGTCTTTTTGTTCTATGAATCCACTTTAAGATAGGTTTTTTTTCCTTAAATTTGTCATTTTGATATATCTAATTATTGCTCGTAATCTTTATTCATAATTCTTTTTGTTCAAAGGAGATACTTGAAATTTATAGTTTTAATATTTTTCTCCTTTTAATTTATAGGTTTTTGTTTGTAATTCTGACGTGTTATAATGCAAGAGTAATAATGATGATAAAGGTGATTAAGATGGTAATATGAGAGGTATGGAAGTTTGCGATTTGAGAAAAAAGATATAGTGGTTATTTATTGAAGTTAAAGATAAGGAATAATGGGGTAAAAAACGTGATTAAGCCATGGGAGTGGAAAATTTACGGAAATCAGCCAAACTGAATTTGTAAACACCATTCAACCAGAAGCAAATTATTATATAATTCGAATCTAATCGTTTCAAATTAAAATCCCATGTAGTTCGACGTGACTTAATTCGAATTAGTATAGAGTAATTCGAATTAAGTAAATTCAAATTACTAGGATAGGCTGAACGTGCACATAATTCGAAACATATTGCTTCGAATTAGTATGGAATTGTAATTCGAATTCAATTGATTCGAATTATATATATATATAGTGCGAATGTAGTTGATTCGAATTAAAATGAATCGGAGCTCTATATATATGCTGTGAACTCATGTAGCTCTCAACAAAGAGGTGAAATGGCTAGTGAGGATAGTTTTCTAGTGCTGGTACATCACAGAGGATCGATTAAGAGGAAAACTCGGTCCGGCGTGAAGTTCACTGAAAGGATCCCCTATGTATTATCGTAAGGCCAACAACCACCTACGATGCTCTCGTTAGCTCTGTGCTGGAGAAGCTTGGTCTGGAAGGAGTTAAAAGGGTTAAGAAGTTTTTCTATCGCATCCCAACCACGGTGCTCCATGATACCGTGAAGTATGATTGTTTTACGATCGGGAGTGATGAGGACTTGCAGGTTATGTTTCTTTGTCGTAGGCAGTTTCCAGAGGTAAGGACATCAAAGTTGTTGGCAAAGTTGGTTGATGTGGTATCTAGCTCGGGTGGTTCGAACCGGAATGCCAATACTATAGCCACGGTTGCCGGCTCAAGCTCGAGACCTGCGGTTGCTTCATCCTCCGTTCCTGTGTATGAGCCACCGATGCAGCCTGTTGCCTCCCCATCGTTTGCCATTGATCTGAGCGGCAATATTGGAGACGAGGTTCGATATGGGGAACATCTTCCCACCGAAGTGCAGTGTCCTACACCGGCTGGTGTTGGTGAGGTTTTGTTTGATGATGCAGACGACAATGATGTCGAGCCGGATATGATCGCTGATGACAGCGGCGGTGATCTTGGAACTACTGATCCGAGAAGGGCTACAGGTGGATCTAGTTCTGGCACACAGCAGTACCCACCCCATTTTTCATCGTTGGACCTGGATGCCATTAGGCAGGACGAAAATCCTGTGCAGGCCTCTGGATTTGGCGCTAGAGATACGGAAGGGTCTGCCGGTATGACAGAGTTCCAGGTTGGCCAACAATTTCAGGATAAAGATGAGGCGCTGTTGAGTGTGAAGACTTACAGCATCCGCCGAGGGGTCCAATACAAGGTCGTTGAGTCTGACTACCGCAGGTATGTGGGAAAGTGTTCTGAGTTTGGGAATGGGTGCACATGGTTGATTCGGTTGAGTCTCCGACAGCGGAAGGGCATCTGGGAAGTGAAGCGGTACAACAGACTGCATATCTGTCTCGCCACCTCCATCTCCAGCGACCATAGGAGTCTGGACTACCATGTGATAGCGACATTCATTATGCCGATGGTTAGGGCTGATGCCGCCGTCAACATCAAGGTGCTTCAAAATGCCACGGCCGCACACTTTGGGTTCAGGCCTACGTACAGGAGGGTATGAATGGCGAAGCAGAAGGCCGTTGCCGTCATCTTTGGGAACTGGGATGAGTCGTACAACGAGCTCCCTCGGTGGGTGTTAGGAGTTCAGCTGACGATGCCTGGCACTGTAGCAGTCCTCAGGACTTGCCCTGTTCGAGTTGGGGCACAGCATGACGAGTCTCAGGCTTATTTTCATAAGCTGTTCTGGACTTTCCCCCATGTATCGAGGCATTCCGTCATTGCAAGCCGTTGGTGAGTATTGACGGCACCCATCTATATGGCAAGTACGGGGGAACGTTGCTAGTCGCGATTGCACAGGACGGAAACTCCAACATACTCCCCGTGGCATTTGCACTAGTTGAGGGTGAGAATGCTGAGTCATGGTCTTTCTTTCTCTCCCACCTCCGTGAACACGTGACACCTCAGCCGGGTCTATTAGTTATTTCAGATAGGCATAACGGCATCAAGGCAGCGCTCGAGGCTCCCGATGGGGGATGGCTACCTTCGGCTGCATACCGGGGGTTCTGCATTCGACACGTTGCAGCGAATTTCACCCTGACCTTCAAGGGAAAAGATGCCCGGAGGCTTCTTGTTAACGCCGCATATGCGAAGACCGAAGTGGAGTTCGACTACTGGTTTGACATTCTGCGCTCTGAGAATCCGGTAATGTGTGACTGGGCGAACTGAATTGAGTATTCGTTGTGGACACAGTACTGTGATGAGGGTCGAAGATTCGGGCACATGACGACCAATATTTCTGAGTGTGTCAATTCAATCCTGAAGGGGGTAAGGAACCTTCTTGTTTGCTCGCTGGTGAAGGCCACATACGGAAGGCTGGCTGAGCTATTTGTCCGTAAGGGGAGGGAGGCCGAGGCTCAGATGGGTACCGGACAACAATTCAGTCAATACCTAGTAAAGTGTATCGAGGCCAACCTGAAGACAGCCAGGTGCTTCACGGTGACTGTTTATGACAGGGATAACTCGGAGTACACCGTGGCAGAGACGACTCCGACAGGTTCATTCTCACTTGGTACCTACAGGGTCTCACTAGGGTCTCAGACTTGTGATTGTGGATACTTCCAAGCACTTCATTTCCCGTGTCCTCGCGCACTGGCATGCTGTGCTTATTCACGTCTTACTTGGCAGCCTTATGTCCACCAGGTCTATCGCCTTAGTTCCGTTTTCGGTGTCTATCAGATGGGATTTACACCTCCCATTCCGGAGGGTTTCTGGCCACCTTATGCCGGACCTACCGTTATACCGGATCCGAACATGAGGCGTGCGAAGGAGGGTCGTCCAAGGTCCACACGCATTCGCACCAACATGGATGATGCAGATCCGAACCGGCCAAAGAGATGTGGCCTCTGCAGGCAGCCAGGACACACTCGTCGGAGTTGTCCGCAAGCCGGACGACCCACCGGGACAGCTGGGAATTAATAGGAGCGTTGGTTTGTCTGTTTTTATTTCTTTTAGTATCAGCACATGTATTTTATTTCAGTTAGCAACCATTATTCTACGTGGAACTAAGTTGTATTTTATAAGTGATGAAAGTTGTAATTCGTACCACATATGTATGTTGAATGTCTTTCTAATTATGGAGTTAAGTTACTAAAACAAACAACACTATCTGATGGGATGATTGATAATACATAACATAACATCAAAGTAACTGCTGGATGAACAAATACATTAAGGAAACCATACATCACACTGATAACCAACAAAGAAGGTACATAATTTAAACATAACAACACGACATACACCACTGCATCGCCTCATACGGAATAGGAATACCTCTCGGATCCCCCAATAACATCTCCGGCGACAGGAACCTCTTTCCGTGCTGATGCCACCATGTCAAGAAATCATGCGAGGGACCGGGGTCGGCCACGATGTCGAACTGTAAAATGTGCTCCGCACGCTCCTGCCAGTGAAGATGCCAGTCAGGTAAGTGCACCGGGAACCAACGGTCACCTCCTCTCCCGTCCTTCGACATCAAGAAGTCGATGTTCAGGGCGGGACGCGGTGGGGGCTGAACGCCCCCAAACTACGGTAAAACTCTATCAACCTGATGCCACTCGACTACCGCAAAATAAATCAGGGACGTCACACACCGCCATAACATCGTATGCCGAGGCTCCAAGACCTTCGGATGGACAACCTGGATGACGTCGAGTGCGCTATAGGGCATCCATATGAACTGAAAAAAACCAAATAAAAACAATTTGACACTTCTGTTAGACAATATAAACTGAAACAACGACTGGAGATAGATATGGGCTCGGCGTACTTACATCCCGAGGCTGTAACAAGTCGATCTTCAGGCGAGCCATCTGTACCCGAGGTCCCTTGTTGCTAATCTCAGGATTGTAACCAGACCATCTGCGTAAGAGGTTAAACATTCTAATGCGTTCATGACTCACTCTACAATGCATGAAATTGCTTGCATAATCAAAAATAAATACAATAAGGATACATAATACAAAACAATAACGGTACCTCGAGGCAAGGGGCCAGCTAAACGCATCATACCCAGTAGGCCTAAAAGAAGGAAACCTCCAGAAGATCCAAGACTGCAGTAACTGTAAAGGCCCAGCTAACTTCACGACATGTCTGTTGGCGACTTGGCACATGCACCGGTACAACCATGCTAGTGCCGCCGACCCCCAACTGTAGCCACCCATCTCCTCAAGCCGAGCAACATAGGGTAGCCATCTGATGTGTACACGATTGCCGGACTTGTCGGCAAACAGCTGCGTGCCCAATAACATCATGATATAGGTACGGGCAAAGCGCCTAACTGTCTCCTCATCAGCCCCGTCGGGACACTCTACAAATGTCTCCTGGAACCAGGTGCAGTTGATTGCGAATTTCTGAACCTAGTTCTCGGGAGGTAAAACACCGAGCAACTCATGGAACCACTGCCAAGCTGGCCTCCCACCCTCAATGTAAAGGTGGAAGTCTGTCAGGCAACCACAGACGTAATGTCCGTCCACTGGCAACCCCAGATGGTATGCGACGTCCTGAAGCGTGATAGTGCACTCTCCGAACGGCATGTGGAAGGTGTGCGTCTCAGGCCGCCACCTCTCGACGAATGCGCTGACTAGGGGCTCGTCTAGTCGGAACCATCTGTTGTTCAGTCTCGCAAGATGGTACAATTTGGCCATCTGCAAGTACGGAACGTACCTCTCATCAAGACGCATCCCCAGCTGCCGCCTAACGCTGGATATGCAACGACGAGGCTGGCCAGTAGATAAACCGCATAATTAGAACAGATGCGCAAACGACTAACATATACAATTTATTTCATAAAGAACCAAAAAAGAAATCGTGCGACACAACATATATGAAACAAGCGACCAACATTGTATACACAAACTGCTAACATGAACCACGTGCAAAAACCATTAACAAATACAACAATCACTAACAAGTAAAACCGTTAACCAAAACCGCTAGCATATACCTCTATCATAAACCACTACCCTAAACCGCTAACCGTCACTAGAACCACTATCCAAAACCATTAACAAAAACCGCTAACAAAAAACAATAACAAAAACCACTAACAAAAACCATTGGCCTAAACCACTAGCTTAAACCGCTAACACTAACATAAACCGCTATAAAAAACCATTAACAAAAACCACTTGCCTACACCACTATCCTAAACCACTATCCTAAACCACTAACAGTAACATAAACCATTATCAAAAACCATTAACAAATACCACTATCATAAACCGCTTTCATCAACCACTACCATAAACCACTAACAAAAAACACTATCAACAGCGCAACATCATAAACCACTAACCTCGTTGTTGATCACCCCGGCGATATGAGCAACTCCATCCAAACGATAAAGCCTCCCTGGATCGTCCCCCATCGCCTGAATATGCCGCTCTGGTCTTACTCGGCCAGAATGTTGGTCGTTTTTTCTGGGATTTGGTGGGGTATGAGAATGACAAAGTGATTCGAATGAACTTGGTTCGAACTCCTTATATAGCCGAAACCCTTGTAATTCGAATCAAGTATATTCGAATGACTTAGTGTCACCAACTTCACCTAATTCGAATCAATATGATTCGAACCTCACTCGTGTGCCCTTCTCCATCTAATTCGAATTGATATAATTCGAACTACCCTATTATAATTCGAACTTAGTCGTTTCGAATTACTAAGGAATTTTGCATGCATAATTCGTTTCTTATTGATTCGAATTACCTTGGAATATTTCTTGAAAGTAATTCGTATTGAATCAATTCGAATTACGTGGAAACTTGATTCGAATCCTATTGATTCGAATTATATAAAAATTAGTTCTGGTGGATTGAGGTATCGAAGTTTGATTTGGCTGATTTGGGTTAAAGTGAGCTCCCCTTGGCTCATTTGGGTTTTTTACCCGAATAATGGCGATTTGGAATTCTGACTAAAATTTTAAAGTATTTTGTTGAGGGGATATACAATAAGATTATTATTAGAAGAAGGTTTTGAATTTTTTAGTCTAATAAATGTATAACAAAGGTTTTGGAAATTTAAAAGTGGTTTTGGTTTGCATTTTTATTTTTTCTTTTTATTTTTAATGTTTTTTATTTTTTAAATTTTGTGAAAAAAATAGCGAAAACAATAAAAATTTATTTTCTGTTTCACTTATTGTTTTCATTTTTTCCTTTATAAAATCTAAAAAATAGAAAATAGTGAAATAAAAATAAAAAATAAAAACGCAAACTAAATGTACTCTAAATTTTATGTTTTTTCTATAAAACTATTTTAAGCACATATTAACTAAACTAATTCTCGATTAGGTAACCAATTAAGGTACCAACCAACTTAAATAACTTTTTAAAATTATTAAAAAACTAAAATTTTAAATTTTTAAAATTAGAATTTTAAACTTGTAAGCGTTTTTAAAAAATAAAAATTTGAATTTTTAAAATAGAATTTTAAATTTGTAACTGATCCATCAACGTAAAACCCCATCTCAATCCCTTTTTTTGTGTTGTCAGTATATCATCTTCAACCGTCTGTCACGTTACCGCTATACCTTTTGCTGTAACTCCTTTGTAAGTGTGCTGTGCGGGGCGACCTACACCAAAATATCCAAAGTTTAAGAAAAAGAAATATCCGAAATTTAATAAAAGAAATATTCCATTTTAACATTAGAAACATTTCAAGTTTTACAAAAGAAACATCCTAAGTGTAACAAAAAAAATCTCAAATTAAACAGAAAGAAACATCTCACTCTTAGTTTGATAAAATAAAATATTCTAAATTTTACACATACAAAAATCACAAGTGTTATAAAAAATACCAAATTTAATAAAAGAAACATCCCAATTTAAATAGATAGAAACTTTCTCATGTTGAAGGTCCAATGGGATCTCATGAGACCTAAGAGAATTGAAAATGGAAAGAACAGCAATGCCGTCTAGGACGATTGGCAACGATCGGTAGTGAACTCCGATAGATGGGACTCGCAGCAACCGGAGCACGACATCGATGATCCAATCTCACTACAAGATATGTTGCATGGAGATCAGCGCGTCGCAACAAGAGGTTTCGATGCAGAGGGGACCGACGCCGCGCCGCGATCAATTATGGTGGATGAGGCGACGACGCGCAACGATTGCTGGAGCTTCAGGAAATGGCGACGCGAGGAGATGACATTCACGTTATGGGAGCAGTTAAGCAAGGATAGTACGTGGAGGGTGTTTTGCATTAGACTGATATGACGCGTTTTTAATATCCTAATCATATTTTCTCAAAATCATAATTTAAAAAAAAAATTTTCCGTATACCAACGGGACCAAAGCCCAACACAAAAGGACTAGCAGCTACTGCTCATAGGGGTTATAATATTCCCTTTTACATCTTGAGTCACTCGGCTAAGAAGGTCTAGATGTGGAATATCCATGAATAAAACACCATACTGTTTCTTATGGCTAAGCTTTGCCAACCAATCTGCACATAGGTTTCCTTCTCTTAGCGTATATTGAAACATGATATCCCACGGTCATTTGTGAAACTCCCGAATATCTCTTATCAAGGAATTATGGCTTATGGAATCCTCTTAATTTTTGTTCAGCTATTCAGCTACTTCCATCAAATCAACCTCAGCAATCACCCTTCTCATACTT
Source organism: Arachis duranensis (assembly GCF_000817695.3). Classification (NCBI taxonomy): domain Eukaryota; kingdom Viridiplantae; phylum Streptophyta; class Magnoliopsida; order Fabales; family Fabaceae; genus Arachis; species Arachis duranensis. Next base: position 127,171,395 of record NC_029774.3, read on the forward strand.
AGCTCCCAGGCAACCTTCAAGCCATGATACACTCCCTAAAATTCAGCATGGATAACTGGGCAGCTTCTTAATTTTGTTGTAAAGCCTCCCACCCATTTCCCCCTATGTGTTCTAATGAGCCCCCACACCCGGCTCTCAAGCATTCATTGCAAACAAATCCGTCCGTATTTAATTTGACCCAACCTAGTGGAGGTAGCTTCCACTTGTTGATGGTTAGTTCTTTATTTATTCTCCCTATTGATTTCAAATTTCTCTCCAAAGTCTCTTCATAATTTTTTCACTGAGTTCCTTATGGCTAGGTTCACATTCTTCGACCTCACAAAAAGATGATTAAAAAGCTCTTGATTTTTCCAACTCCACATCTATCAACAGGCAACCATAAATTTATCCTTCCATTTATCTTCGGTAGACTTGCCCATATTATTGTATAAATTAAGTTCTAGCCAATTTTGTAAGTCAGTACCAAAAAATATTGCTACCGCTGCAGGATTAATAAAATGCATCCATATTTGTACTACTCTTGGATAATATCTTAGAACATATAAAATAGTCTCCTGAATACTCGTGCAGAAATGGCAACCTGGGCTAGTTCCCATTATCTTCGCTTTTCTACTCGCTGTTAGAATTCTTTCATGCACCACATGCCACATAAAAACTTTTACCCGTTCAGGACACTTCCACTTTCATATGGCCCTCCAAAAATTGTTATTCCCTTCTATATTCCAGCCAGCCAGCTTCTTATAGGTGGAGGAGATAGAAAATTCTCCATTTGAGGTTAAGATCTAGCTAACCTTATCCTCCATATTATATATCAGTGGAGAAATGACTCTAATTTTATCTAAAATTGATTCTGGCAGCAGTTCCTTCATGCTTTCAAAATTCTAACATCCGTTTTCATCCATATATGCTGAGACCATGTCATTCCCACTATTCATGGGATCTGGATTGATGATAGCTCTATCTAATCTTTCCATCCTTTTAGTTTACTTTTCATGCGTTCCAAGACATTTTTTAATTTCTCCTTTCCCCTTCTTTGGTTGGTTATCATGGCTCTAAGATATCTTTCCATAAAAGATTTCTCTTGAAATTGGCAGTCCTTCAATATTTCATTTCGAGCTTCTCTTTTCACATTGTTAGAAAAGATGATAGCTTGTATTGCTAACCTTCAAACCCAATGCCGTGCAAAACACTTCTATGCAATCATTAATTTTTCCATTTGCTCTTTTGTTGCTTCTCCAAAAATCAATAAGTCATCCACAAATAATAGATATAAAAATGATTGGGCCTTCTCTTCCAATCCTCATAGCTTTTCATTCTCTTTTTTCCGCTCTCTCTTTAATAACATAAGACAAGTTGTCCATCGCTATCACGAATAGGTACGGTGATAATGGATCGCCTTGTCTAAGACCTCTCGAAGGTTGGAATTCTTTGGTCTTTCCCCATTCCATATCACATTGTATTTCACTGATGTGACACAAGCCATAATTAGGTTTGTAAATTATTTTTCAATCCCAAATTTCAGTAAGCAATCTTTCAAAAATTTTCACCTAAGTCAATTATAGGCCCTCTCAAAATCATACTTTATTACCATGAACCCTCTTTTTTCTTGAATGCGACAACTCTTTTACTATCAATATATTATCATGTATTATCATCCCTGGCACGAAATTGGATTAAAATGGTGCAATTTTGTCCTTTAACGTTGGTTTCAACCTATCAACAATGATTTTGGGGAGACATTTGTAGCTAACATTGCAAAGAGAGATGGGTCTGAACTGCATGATTGATTCCGGGACCTTGACTTTAGGAATAAGAGTAATCAAGGTTGCATTAGAATTCTTAATGAGCGTCGGATTCATCCAAAACTGTCTCACTAGTCTAATCAGGCTTTCCCCCACCACATCCCAATGTTCTTTATAAAAAACAGTAGGGAATCCATCTGTTTCAGGGGTTTTAAAGGACCCGATATTAAAAACAACATCTCTAATATTCTCAGCATTGGACAAAAGATTCAACTTGTTTTTAATATCATCTTCTAGACCCGGTTAGGTTCGGTCGCCTTCTATAGAGGGACTGCTTGGGTTTCGTTCTTTGTACAAAGCTTTAAAGAAATTTACATCATGCTCTACTAGCTTGTTTGAGTCTTCAATCCATTCCCCATTATGGTCTTTTAGCATGACCACCTTATTTTTTCTTCTCTGATGATAATACTTGGTATTCCTATCCCCTTCTACCACCCACTGGTCTCTAGCTTTCTGCATCCACATGATCTCTTTTTTATCAAGAATATCTTCCAAATCCTTTCTTAATTTTCATCTCTAGGTTCTCTAGAAAAGGATTACTCCCATAGCTTACTGATCTTTGAATCCTATCAATTCTCCTCATGAGCTTCCTCTTTTACTTCCCTATGTACCCAAAAATCTCCTTACTCCACTTAGTATGCTTTTCTGTCAAGAGGTTAAGAGAGTTGTTCATACTCAAATTGTTATTCCATTGGATTTTGATGACCTCCTTGAACCTCAAATACAAATTCCACATTACTTCATATCTAAAAGGCTTGTCCTTGATTTTGCTAATATAGGGATTCATGATAACAAGGAGTCGACAGTGGTCAGAGACTCAGAGTTCAACCTTGGAAGGACATCCACCCTTGCTTCTTAGAACTTGATTCTCCAATCCACGTTGTTCAAAGCACAATTTAACCTCTTGAAAATTCTGTCGAGATCATTCCATTTGGGGCCTCTCCAAGTGAAGTGCATTCCAACAGCTCCCAGGTCAATTAACAAATAATCCTCTATCCACTTCTTAAACCTCATACAGGCTTCAGTATCTACTTTACCTCCCCCTTTTTTTTTCTAATGGGTCTGCTATCTCATTAAAGTCACCCACTACAAGCCACTTTTTGATATGCTATTTTTGAATCTTTCCAATTCTTCCCACGAACCCCTTATAATAGCCTCTTGAAGACTAGCATACACCGCTGTTAAAAATCATTCATCTTCAAGTCTCCTCTGAACCTTCATGTAAACATATTGCATTTTGGAATGCACTATGTTTATGGAAAGGTCCTGATCTCTCCACAAAATCCAGATACCTCTACTATATCTAACTACCTCCTCTATATGAAACAACGAAAATCTCAATCTTCTGATCACTGTTCTCACCATATAACCACTACATATTGTCTCTAATAAAATAATAATATCAGTTCTATTGACTCTCATCATTTCCAATAGAGTATGGCTGAACACTTTACTCGCTGCTCCTTTGCAATTTCAAACCAGAATATTCATAGAAAATAGAGAGCAACAAAAGGGTTACCTAATCTTCCATCTACATGGCTTCTTCATCCTCATGCATGGCAACTACTGCTTCTTCATTCATCGGAACATTCTCCTCTCCTTTTTGCACTAGAATTGCATGTGGTAGGTTAGAAGTAATTCTTTGTTCTTCATAATGTCTCATTGTTTCAATCAACACTTTAGTATTGATGGAATTTAGATCATGAGGCTTCGGGTCTGGTTGTTGTTGTTCGTCCATGACCTCATCTGGTTCCACTATTTCAGGAATGACTTTGTCTTCCATGTTAGAGGAAATGTAAAGGTTTAAGGGTTGGCTTTTGGGTGAAGAGTCAAAAGAAAGGTTAGGGCCAAGGTTGGTAAGAGGGTTATTCCTGATGTTGAAGGTTGAGTCAGGGTGGTTATTGAGTTGTGTCTAGTTAGAGTTGTACTCTTGGCTTGGTTTCTGGATTAAAACAGGTGTGGGGTCGCTCTTGTGGGCTTGGTTGTTGTCCAGATTAGATTTAGAAATGGGAAGAAAAACTTAGTTTTGGTTTTGGGTCAGATTATTAGAGCTTGGCTTGGCAAAAGTATATATATTAAAGGGCTGTGTTTTTTGGACTTGGTTGACAGCTTTAATGTAGGCATTAAAGGATCTGTTCAAGGGTTGGGTTTGTTGGCCTTGGGAGGAACCAACTACTAAGGTTCCTTGTAATGGGTTCTTTTCTTTACTCTTTGTGGAAACATTGGGGATGTGTTGTGTGACATTCTTATTGCGATCGGCTTTGTATAATGGTTGTTTATTCACATTAGGACCTTCTTCAATAATAGGGGATTCTCCCACCTCACTCAAAATAGCAAACCTAGTACCTCCTTCCATATTCTGATTCCTTTTAGATGCTCCATCCGCACCTCCACTACCTTCACCCGCAACTTTTGCTTTTTTCCTTCCACAATTCGTTCTTTGTACGACCATCCATGGTCCGTACGCACTGTCCTCTTCTACATTTACTTTCTTACCCTTCTCATATTTTGCGTTTCCATTTCTGCCCTCCTCACGTGGACTCTGAGGCCTCTCTTGTCTTCTATGGCTTCCCTCTCCTTCAACCGTCACCTCTTTTCCTTTTTTACTCTTTTTTGTCTAAGCTTTCTATGGACAATTTATTTTTTCATGGACTACCATTCCATATTGGAAGCGTAAGTTGTAGAGTTCTTCATATTCAATCTTGTATCTTTTCTCATTAATAGCATATTGTGACACTAGCGGGGAAGTCAGGTCTAACTCCACACATAGTCTTGCAGACTTTCCTTTACTCTTCTGTGTTGTGTTTGTATCGACTTTCAATGTTCTTTTCAGGATGTTCCCTATTTTCTTCAGAACTTCTTTTTTATAATACTTTATAGCCAAGCCTGGAAGTCTTACCTATGCTGTTATATTGTCTATTGTAACTTCAATAGGGTTAAAGTTTGGCATCCATAACTTTATAGCTAGATAATGATTGAAGAATCTCCAGGGTTCTTCAGTTAATGCATAGTCCAAGTCTTCCTAGGAACAAAATTTCACAATGAAATAGTCATTCCTAATATCTATCACTTCAATGCTCTCTTGTTTGCTCTACATTGGTTCAAGTCTTATGGTGAGCACTAGCAAGGAGATTTTCCTTTCAAGAAGCTTGAAAATCAAAGTTTTTCACCAGGGATTCCTCAACTGCTTCAGCCCTATATCGTTTATCACTACATTAAAGATTCCATCTATCTTCTCAACTATGATATCTGGGCCTTGTGATTTTTTTCTTGATCTTTGACTTATTTGTTTTGTCTGACCATTCTCCATGTTTTGCTCACAATTCATGACCTGATCCTTCTATGAGTCTTTTTCTTCTGACTCTGAGAAAGGGTCATCTTTTTCAAACTTCATTACTAACTTACAACTTTCTTTTACAGCTGCACTAAAAGACTTATTGAAAAACATTTTACTCTGTTTCTCTGTATCCCCATGCATCCATTCTTCGTCCCTTGGGATCATTGAAGATTTTCCTAAAAAACTCCTTCCTTTATTATTCTTTTTCACTTTTTTTTTTTTTTGCTTTAAAGTGACTTATAGATACATTGTGAGAAATTAGCGTGAAGGTTATTTTTTAGTTTTGATTATATAATTTTATTTTTAAGAGTGGAGTTGACTTTTTATACTTTTTTTAACTAAATATATTTTTCAAAGAGTTAATAAAAATTTAAAATTTTAGTATTTTTGTCTAATAAAATTTATATTTCATGCATATAATATTAATTTTACTTTTTAGGTAATTTTGTTAATATTTTACATTTTCGAGGGTAAAAATTGTAATTATTTTATTGATCGCAAGAATCTCAAAATATTTTTACTTATAATAAATTAGAGAAGTCAAAGGAACTGAGCATTAATTACAAATTTTATCGAATAAAATATAATAAAAAAATGATACGTGTATCTTCCAATGAAAGGCGACCACGTAGGCACCAGAGTTTGACGAGCCTCGTTGCTGGTTTAGTTGGAAACTTGAATTGAATGCCCCGTTTTTAATTCTCGCAACTCTCCACACTTCACCACTTTTGATCTTCATCCGAATCTTCAATCTTCCACCGCATCTTTTCTTTTACGACGATGATGATTTGTTCGAACCCTAAGCCTCTTTTGCACCTCTCTCTCCTTCTCCTTTCGTTGCTCTTCTCTTCTCCGAGGATCGAATCCCTCAGATTCGACCTCCAATCCAGTCATACCAAATGCATCTCCGAGGAAATCAAGAGCAATTCCATGACCGTCGGAAAGTACTCCGTCGTCAACCACAACGACGGTTACCCTTTGCCTGATTCACACAGAGTCACCGTTAGGGTAATATAAAAATCCAAACTTTTCCATGCCCAGTATTGGGTTCTTGTGATTTGGATCAATTTGAGCTGTTTTTAGTTAATGGGGTGATTTTTTTTAAATAATTTTTTTTTCTTTTATTGGGGTTAGGTAACATCGTCTTATGGGAACAACTATCACTATGGAGAAAAAGTTCAGCAAGGGGGGTTTGCGTTTGTGGCAGTTGAAGCTGGAGATTACATGACATGTTTTTGGGCTGCGGATGCTAACCCTTCCACAACTATGACAGTTGATTTTGAATGGAAGACCGGTGTGGCTGCCAAGGATTGGTCCAATGTTGCTAAGAAAGGCCAAGTTGATGTGAGTTACTATTTTCTATCATACTGTGTATCACTTAACCCTCTGTATGATAAATAAGTTCCTAACATTAATCGATTATTGAGTTGAGTATTGTTTCTTTTTGATACCCTTCATGTCTAGGATGATTTTCTGCCCCCTATACTGTTTATGTTCCACCTAGTTTCCAGCTGAATGTCATACAAGAAATGATTTTCTTAGGGGAGCTGATTTCAGCTAATCTATGTTCTGTTATGTGAAAGTGGCATATTTGGCTATGTTAAGATTATGAGGATAGGTTGCCTTGTAGTGTGCTTGTGTTAGTTCCAGATGATTTTGTTGGAAGCATGCTTGGTTCTTTGTGTGTGCTCTATAGATAAACTCAGTTGACTGAACAAGTAATTGAAGTAGTTTTGGATATCAATTTGTGCTTCTAATTTAGTGTTTATGATTGTGTTGCACATATTAGCCAAAGGAAATGCAAGGTTGTTCTCTCTTTTTTTAGTCATTCTATTACTTACGTATACTGGTGTGAGAATGCATGCTATCTGAGCTGAAGCTCAGCTTGCTTAGGTATTTTATCCAAAAAAGAAAATGGAAAAGAAGGTATATGTATCTGTATATGGGACAAGAGATACAGATTTAGAACTGCACTTTTGAGCTTATAATTTGTAAACTTTCGACTAATGGTATATCAAATGGTGACAATAAATCATCTTTGCAAATATCCTCTTATATTATTCTATAACTCATCTTTTGTTTTTCCTTGTAAACTTTTAGTGTCCTTAGCAAAACCCATAAGTGCCGATGGTGTCTTTCTTCTGGGCTTAAATTTCTCGACATGACTGACTTTCCCAGATGATGATTGCTAAACTCCAGCTCCATATCATAAATATTCAACAATGCTTTGCATTGGCTGTTGAAGGCTTAACACAACCTTCCTCTTTTTATTTTTTAACAGTATATCTGGCTATGTAAAATGTTTGCAACAAGCCCAATCAATATCGGGAGAGTTGGTTGCTGAACTCCAAATATTTATGTGCTTTTCCTTCCTTGTATATTTTGCCCTATACTTGAGTTAATCCAGACGTGCCCAAACCCTCCTCGTTTCACCCACTTGTCATTTGATTTGAAACATATACCAACCAATGAAAACACTGATCTTTCTATTAGTTTTTAAAACTAGTCTTTTGCTTATTTTGTTTCCCCTTATGTTTGATACAAGTAAAATTTCTTATATTGATTTCATTCACATTTACCAGGTGATGGAGCTGGAGCTAAAAAAGCTGTATGAAACTGTTAGTTCCATTCACGACGAGATGTTCTATCTTCGCGAAAGGTTAAAAACCATGACAAAATTTTTCTGTAAATTCTTAATTCAATTCACATTGGCAGTATATTTTAACAAGCATTGTTCATGCTCTCTTATTTATTTACATTATATATCTTTTCCAGGGAAGAAGAAATGCAGGAGCTGAACAGAACAACGAATACAAGAATGTTCTGGTTGAGTTTGCTTTCGCTCATAGTGTGCCTATCAGTAGCAGGATTGCAGCTATGGCACTTGAAGTCCTTCTTTGAGAAAAAGAAACTAATCTAAAATTTTGCTAATAGCTGTTACATGTTTCTAGTGTACTCTTGTAACATATACCGGCTTAATTTATCCAGAGCATAAGCATAATGTTATTCTGTAAAGTCTTTCAGAATGTTACCTTTGATAAATGCAAATCAAATTTACGTCAACTTGGTTTTTTTTTTTGAAACCCCAAACGAAGCAAATGTTTATGCTCTTCAATCGGAGAACCTTTCTCAATAAAATATCTGCTTTATGAATTTGGTTTTTATTTTAGTTTCTTTTTTTTTTAGTTTTGCTCTAAAATTTAAAGTCTCTATTTTAGTTTTTGCAGTCAATGTGCTCTGTTAAGTGTGGAGGTGGCAAATTAAAATGCTAATATAACATCAGCAAATAGGATTAAACATATATTTAAATCATTATTATTTTCTTTTGAGTAAAGTATTGTTTTTGTCCCCAACGTTTGGGGTAAATCTCAAAATTGTTCCTAACGTTTCAATCGTCCTATTTACGTCCCTAACGTTTTAAAATTGACTCAATGTTGTCCTGCCGTTAGGGATCCGTTAATTATAAAATTAACGGCAGGACAAAATTGAGACGATTTTAAAACGTTAGGGGACGTAAATAGGACTAAAACGTTGGGGGCAAAAACAATACATCGAAATAAATTTTAATTTTATTCTTCAATAATATCAATTTGTTACTGTACATAGTATTCAATTATTTTTAATCATATTTACACTTAATCACCTTATTTTCATTTTAAATAAATTTATTTTTTTAATTTTACACTTAAAGTAATGTATTTTTTATAAATAAATAAATTTTACACTTTTATTCTAAATAAATAATGTAATGTGATTAGAATGAAAGTGTAAAACTATAAAAAAATATAAGTAATGTGATTAAGTAATGAAAGTAAAATTACATTATTTATTTAGAATGAAAGTATAAAATTTATTTATTTATAAAAAAATTATATTACTTTAAGCGTAAAATTATAAAAAAAATTAATTTATTTAGAATGAAAATAAGGTGATTAAGTGTAAATATGATTAAAAATAATTGAATACTATGTATAATAAAATATTGATATTATTGAAGAATAAAATTGAAATTTATTTCTATGTATCGTTTTTGTCCCTAACGTTTTAGTCCTATTTACGTCCCTAACGTTTCAAAATCGTCTCAATTTTGTCCCGCCGTTAATTTTATTAACGGATCCCTAACGACAGGACAACATTGAGACGATTGAAACGTTAGGGACAATTTTGAGATTTACCCCAAACCTTGGGACAAAATTCTTTTCCAAATACTTATAGGTGATAATATTGTTTAAATTGAAATGTAAAATGTCCGCTATGTAATTTTTCAACAAAAGATAAAACGAGAATAACTTTTTTATTTGATATTTTACGGGTTAAAGCACAAATTAATCTTTAAAATTAAGAGTGTTCATAGATCGGATTCGATTTGCATATTTACAGTATTTATCCAAATCTGAATTCGAAAATTGTGGATATCGATATGATTCGCAAGGTTATCGGATCGTATCCGACCCGTACACTAATAGGATCGGATACAGATTGCGGATTTCCTGTAGGTATTTGCATATCTGCGGATTTCAACTAATAATTATCATATATGTTGTATTATGTTATTATTATTTAAGAAAATTATGTTTAATAATATTTTAAGGAGTAAACATTTTTTTTTATCAAAAATAGGAAGACTCGAACCCACAACCTCTTAGATGAGTATAAGAGATTATGTCATTTAAGCTATAACTCATTGGCAGGAATAAACATGTTCGAATGAATGGAAAAAAGAAATTTTGTTATTTTTTAATAAAAATAAGCTTTTTAAAATATTAATATTTTGCAAATATACCCACACATTCAAACGTAAAAAACACCGGTATTGAATTCAATCCGATGATTTTAGTATAGATGGAATCAAAATTTTGATCATACTTGTTCACCCCTATTTAAAATATCAAAATGATGATAATTTCGAGGTAGTAATAAACTAATAATAAGGGATCGAATTTGCGACATGCATTTTGTGGCTTAACTATTATAAGAATGGAGCTGCGTTTTGGGGTTACTTGCTCATAATCTTCCTAATCCATTGTTTGCATTATTTTACTTTTCATCAAATATCACGTGAAACCAGCAAAATAGAACTTCTACGAGGACAATCTGAGACATGATGCTGGTATCTATACAACATGAATTTGTAACTGGTAAAATATATCCAAGGATGGACGCAGTAGATTTTAAACAAAAGATAAAACATCGAATAGCGGATAGTATGATTTGGCCTATTTCCTCGAACAGTTTGTATACAACTTATTACACTTATCAATTATCATATGCTAAACTGAATGGAACGGGAGCATCAATGAGAGAAAAATAAAAGGTACCAAAAAAAAAAAAGCAATAGGGAAAAGAAATCACAGAAAAAAGAAAAAAATATCAACATCGCCTGTTCCCGCTCATTACAATACAAAACAGTTGATATTGGTTGGTTAACCACCGGAGACTTTTTAGGTTTTCCCGTTGGCTCCACCAATCCATAAATCCAATAACAGAGAAGCCAAACCACCGGAATGGTATTGGCCAATAAACCAATCTGAATTTCTGGACATATCATTGCTATTAGACAATTATGAAGTAAACAAATGCCAGTGATGATCTGACGGTAAATTTTCCTTGATCTTTTCAAGCCGTTTAAGGATATCTATAAATGAAGGTCTTTGATTCATGTCAGCAGCCCAACTCTGTTGCGTTAACCTAAGAACAATCAAACCAGAGATCATGATATTACTTATTAAAGGCCAAAAGTGGTTTATGTAAACAAAACAAATGTATGCTGATTGCAACTTCTAGAACCTCTAATTGTACTGATGCAAAAAATGAGCTGGTTCATATTTGATGAAAATGGAAGTTCTAAGCAGCAAGAATATGCGTGCAGTTTCTTAATGATCTCCATGTATGAAACGGGGGTAAGAATACAGAAGTTGATTATTAAGTTAATCAGTTCATGTGAAAAGTTCAATAGTAACTTTAATAAGCGTATAGTTTCTGGGTGTTCTCCATGTGTCAGGAAGGATGATAAGAGCAAAAATGTGGGATCAGCTCACTGACAACAAAATAGTTATAGATGCTGGCTCACACGCTCAGTGTAAAAGCAAAACAAGAGACAACAAACTATGACGCCTGGAATTCAGGGAAATACTGGAACCACAGTAACGGCCTATCATATGTTTTTATTTTTTATTTTTTTTTGGGGGGGATCACATTATATAAGCAATACACAAGCAAAGTGATGAAATCAATCCTTAGTCAGAATTTGGCCAAACGGGATGCCAGAATTAATGTCAAGTATATAATTAAATGTAGGTGGCATGACTTGTAAACAACATCCCAATCAGAAGAATCTCAGTATGTACTTATATAAGAATCGGCTAGTGGACTTCTGAGGACACCACTTTTAAGATACCCTTATCTTATGTACTTGGAAGTAAAAGTAACCACATTATCCACAAAAATTTAAGCAAGAAGTTTTCTACCACTAGTTGGGCTTTTTTTAAAATAAACTGCAAAGGACCTTACTCTCTTGAGAGAATCAGCTATTAGGTGAAAACCTAAATTTGATTTATATCACAAACATTTGCTGTCATGAAAAAAATGAAAAATCCTTTTCAGTTTCAAGGTCAACCATGTGAATAATGGTAACAACAGAAATGCTTGACCCCTTGGTCAAAGAGTCTGATATCATGTCCAGAACTGAATCTCTACTTTGGGTGCTAGGAAAATGGATTGAAGAAATATACGACTTACTCTTGCAGTTCGGGGGTATAACCCTTTGCCCGAAAAGTAGGTCTGTGTCCTTCTGCTGCACGTTTGGCTGCATCATAAGGTTCATAACTTGCAAAAGGGGGTTCACCTTCAAGCATCTAAATGAGACGAGGATAACTGAATCAAAACTAGCTTCAAATTTATATCACAAGAAACTCCTATGTTTAAGCAAGCTGAATTACCTCATACAAAATCATTGCAAAGGAGTACACATCAACCTTCTTATCATATCTTCGGTGTTTGAAAACTTCAGGAGCCATGTAGCGGTCTTTGTATATCCAAGAAAAAAAGAAATTATATTAAATTTTGCATCTGAATGACTATTAATTTAAAATAATTTCAAAGAATACTCACAGCTCCCTGTTTCACCGGTCATCTTGTATACATCATGAGCATTTTTGACCTTGATAATTTTACTCAATCCAAAATCCCCAACTTTTAAATGATCGGCACTAGAATTGACCAAAAGAACATTCCTGAAATTTTAGCATGTAACAAAATTCAAATTTCAGCATAAAGAAATCGATATTCCAAATTCTGTTTCAATTTGTTAAAAATTAAAATTAATACATCATAAAGTTTATACTGTCTGTGGCAGGTCATCCATGCTAAGATAACATTCATATATAGGAGGCAATTGACCAACATACCTTGGCTTTAGGTCTCGATGAATTATAACATTTGGTTCATTGTGAAGATAGGCCATGCCTCTGCAGAAAATATCCACAAATATAGATTATTGTAATGATTTGATTAAGGGAAGCTGACTTCTGCAAATGCTTATACATTTTTTATTGCCATGATCTCAGCATGATAAATACATGATGCTTTGCTCTGAAATTGGTAAAGCTATACATCAGCAGTTTCAGGTGGACATCTTCCTAAACAAGATTTGCTCAGATTACTTAACTGAGGCATCGGTAATAAAAAAAGATCTCAATCTCTCAAATCAACTTGTGAAATAATCTTCCACACGTAGCTGTTTACTTGCTTAATTCCTTGCAAGCCCTGTACTACTAACACAAAAGCTAGTTCACTTGCTTGACATTCACTTGCAATTTCTAAGTGGAGGTCTTAACACCTCCCACTTCAGCTTCCCACTCCCACTCCCTAACTCCCTTGGTAAAATAAAGGTTGACTAGAATTAAAAGATAAGTTCCATATCTCTAACAAGGAAAACAGCCATGTAATATCTGTTGGAAACCAGTCTTTTAATGTTTGCTTTGTAGCATATCCTAATCCTTAGGATGAAGGTTTGGTTGATAATCAGAAATCATGGTAAGGTAAACAGCTCACTGCATACTGATAGCAGTGATCTGTAAGGAGCGTAAGCATTAGGTTGGACAATATGTCCATTTACGGGGAATCCCAAACTTTCATGGGATTGGGATTTGATTAGTAGCATTCAAAATACTCTTGATAAGTAGGTTTAGACATCTTTGAAGGTGCCAATCCCTGCATTTGAGCAGTATTAAAAGAAATAAAAGAGAAAGGTTCTTTCAGAAATGTGGTGAAGTAGCATCCACAGTTGGAGCACAATGTCATAGTTCTTGACCAAAACTGTTCAGCCAAGTAGTTCTGATTCTGTTTCCTTTTTCAGTTATTTTTAAATTATTAAAAGAAAAGATGATTTCTTATCCTTCATTTATGAACTTATCTTTTGTGAATTGGTATTAAGAATAGCACTATAGCAGAAGTAAAAAGGAAAAGGAAGGCAAGGCATCATACCTGGCAATATCCATGGAAAAGTTGACAGCTGTTGAAGGACTCAATGAACCTTTGTCTTTGAGGTACTGATGAAGATCACCCTATCAATGAATGAAACAGAAGTTCAACATTTAGGCCAGAAACTGGATGCAGAGTCAACAACTGGAACATATTGTAGTCATTCACATACCCCTCTTAGATACTCAGTAATTAACATAAGGGGGGTCCTGTCAGTAACAGCTCCGAGAAACTGAACTATATTAGGGTGTCGAAGCTTCACCAACAAATTGACCTCATGCCTGAAGTCCTGACTGCATGAAAAATCAACACACACAAAATAAACACAGACAAAGAATGAAAGATAAAAAGACAAATAAGTCATTGATACATAAGATGATAAAAAAGATGGGGCAGAGAGATATTATGGTTTATTAGTTATTACTGCATGAGTACCAGATTAATCACAACTCACAAGTATGTGTGTGTGTGTGTCCCTCCCCCAATCTTCCCTTTCTTTAGTTTTGATTATTCATCATTAACAGGCATAACATCCAAATATCAAAAGGGTTTAGAATGAAATCATTTGGCCCTAAATAGGAAATAAATTTAACCAGACAATGCACTCAGCGAAAATAGTTCAATTACTTGTTGAGATGTTCACCATAGCCTCATGTAAGACTTGATATAGGATAGATAACAGTTCAGCAAATCCTTAGACATTAGTTTTAACTGGTTTATCAACCACATGGCATCACAAGACATTCACATAATAAATAACCAGAAACTAGCAGCAACCAAATTGGAGAAATTGCTAGAAATGCGAGAAAGAGACTCACATCACCAATCGATCATCTGAAAGAGATGGAAGAATGCGTTTAACAGCAACTGGAGTCCCACGCCAATAGGCTTTTAAAATCTCACCAAAAGATCCCTGCATGAGATATCATATGCCAACATAGTTTATTGGTAACTCAATTTTAAAAATACAAGTGAGGTGATATCCCCTACAAAGAAACAGCAAGAAACAATACATGCATACAACGGAAGAAAGAAAACATGCAGCTACTAACAAAGCTACCATCAAGAAACATTGTGCATAGAAGGGAAAAAGGATGAACATAAGCTAGCAAAAAGACAGAAATAATACCAAGAAACACTTCATGCATACAAGAATACAAGTTCAGCAACTGAAAATAAACAAAGTATCTATCTCCCTCTCCCTCTTTCCATAACTCGGTCCTAAATAATTCAACACACAAAACTTCCCTTCGGTGATCAGTTACTCAAACAACAACGAAATGCCAAGAGCACAGAGACAACCTGAAATTAATGCGAGTTCATGTGTTTTCTGATTTTCACCCTAGCTACTGAAGCATCACAGAATTTAATGTCAATCCTCAATGAATAAACTATCATCTAGGGTATTAGAACAAAACAACCAAAAATACAACTGACCAAAAGCCAGAAACATAGCTTAAGTTTTATATGATGCAGGGACAATTGAACACTGGCACTGAAACAAAGAGAAGGTAGTAGCTGGAGTGAAGTGAAGGGAGAAACCTTTCCAATACGCGAGGAGTTAGAGAAGTCAATCTCGTTAGGGTCAACTTCCCAATCACACTTGTTCGGCAACGGCGGCGGTACTGGCCTCGCCTCAAAATGGCTACCATTTTGCCCCTGCATCATCATCAAAAAACCACATCCACATTCACGCATTCAAGTTTTCCATCAATCATTGCACAAAAATCAAGAAAGTAACGGAAGTTATGGAACTCACATAAGACAATCCACCGTGAGTTTTCAGGAGCTCGATCACCGAAGTCCTGTTAGCTCCTTCCGCATCAGCAAGAGGCTGCGCACCAAAAGAAAAACCTAAATCTCATAATTCTCACAAATCATAATCAAGGAGGGCGGAGAACTGAATTGAATTGAATTACGGTGTTTTTCCAGCGATCCTGAGCGTTGACGTCGGCGCCGTACTCGATGAGGCAGTTAGCGACGTCGAGCCAGCCGTGAAGTGCGGCGACGTGGAGAGGAGTACGGTTATCGTAGTCCCTTGCATTGACGAGTGAAGGATCCTCCTGGAGAAGCTTACGCACCGCAGCGGCGTCGTTTTGGTGCGCGTGCCACAGTATCAAGGAGGTGCGACTCACCCTAGCCTTCTCCTTCTGCTTGTCCTTCTCCTTGTTGTCGGCGTTGGCAGAGCTGCTGCTTCCTCCGCCGGAAGAATCGCCGCCGGAGCTCATGATACCGGAATCGAAGTGACGGCTTGTGTTAAAATTTGTGTGTACTATTCTTATTTATTAATATTAATGAGCTGAAACAGGGAAATTGGGGTTTATATATTATATAGCGAGATCAAGTGTGAAGCAAGGAAACAAGAATTTTGCCCTGCATTGTGGGGTTCAATTCTTTATATATGCAGATCCTGTAACCTTTTTCAAATGAGATCTTTCATAAAGGAAGGGATCAACTGGCAGTAGAATGGTACATTTCAACTCATTCCAGATAGCAGATAAACCATCTCTATTTTTATTTTTTAATTCCAGTAAGTAAAGTTTTTTTCCTTTAATTTTTTTTCTTATCCTAGTTGTCAAAAACATAAAGAATAAAAGGTGACGTTGACTTTTCTCGCTATGTATTATAATTCACGCGTCATAGGAATTAGGATAGAATTTCGCAGAAATGAACTTTTTGTTCATACAATTACTTATTTTCATGCATTATCACGTCAGCGGGTAACTCAACTTTAAATTAATTTTAATCAGATAATAATAATATAAATTTATTTATACTGTCAGAATATTAAAATTAATTTTAAAAAACATAAATATTAAAAAATAATTAAATTTATATACTTCCTCTGCTCCAAAGTAAATCAAAGTATTAAAAGTTTATATATAATATTGAATAATTACCCCTTTACAAGTGCGAAAGCTGATAAATAGTTTTTTTATTGACAGGAAGAAGTTGATAAATCAAAATAGTGAAGGTAATTCTATGGTACTTTTAATATTGTGTCTATTTTATTAAAATATTATTTAACTTTTTACTTAAAAAAAGGTCAAATAATTTAGACATTAAAATAAGATACCATAAAATTGACCAATAGTGAATGAGATCTGACTTCAATTAACGGACATTACATGATATATCTAATGCCATATATAATATAGTAAACTGTTCTGGGTTGCCGTTATTTAATAATAAAGCCCACAAATAAGAAAAAGTGCGATAGGAAATTCTGCAGATTGGTGACACCAACTGAAGTTTTGGCACATGGTATTGGTAGCAGGAGCAGCTAGCGGATATTCCTCATTCGAAACGTTCCAATAGTAGGGCGTTCCTTCTTTGGTGAGGCACGACACCACCCACAGCTATTATATAACAAATTCACAAATTTATTTCTGCACAAATTTTGGATTCTAATAAGAATGGTGGTTTCTAGAATAGCTTTCAAATTTCACGTGAAAGCCAAATTTTAAACGTAACCATTAAGCAACAATAATATACATATGCCTCTCTTATCAATATACTAATGGATGAATTAATAGAAAAATATAAACTCTGAAGAGAAAAAAAAAACTGGAGCCATTGATGTCATGTGATTGAATGTATGACAATATCCACGACCCCCAAAAAAAGCAGTTCGATCAACACAAAAAATGGAAAACGTAATAAATGGTTAGATATATTGACTATTGATTCTTATAGATTGTGCAGGGAAAAAAATAACTACCAAATTAATGATAACAAATAGAACTTTATTTATATAAGAATATAAGATTCTTAAAATGTAACGTTGACATATGGCCAAAGTTTCATGCCATAACATACAGTTTTTCATATAAAAAGAAGAAAACTAAAGTGTAAAGTCCAAAGTAGCACTACAAAACTCATCAGGCTGATTGGCCTTGCAATAATGTATATTCAGCTGCTGATTCGGAGCACTGGAACCTTGCGACGTGAGGACAATGCTTCATTCAATTGTGCAATTTGAATCAAGAGTTGCCCAATTTTCTGCACCAGATATATAATTAGGATACTGTCTTCCATATTAACCGTATATCTTTTAAAGTAAGGGCGGATCACAATAAATCATCTGTTAAAATGGATCGTCATTATCTATTTCTGACAAACAATTGTGCCAAAATGAGATGAACTAACTAAGCAAAAAATTTCATTTGAAGCACTTAAGAATTAGTCCAACTAACTTTATCAGTGGTGTAACTTAGTGCTAGAAAAAAAAAGTCAATACAAACACAAAATTAAAATGTTATGCATCTAAAAGTTAAAAAATACACACATCTAAAGTTTATATTATTTAATTAGATCAAAAGATAAAAGTGCTGTACTCTAAACCTTAAACCCTAGACTTTTCCATTTTGTAATCAATAACAGTTTAATCTTCTTGTATTTATTCATCTATTGACATGCTTAAATTTGGTAAATATCCTTAGATATGAATTTAATTGTACAAATAATACTATTTTTCTTTCTTTGCCGTAGAAATGTTTACACTTACCTCGTCTTTCTCCCTCAAAAGATCTGCCAGTTCCTCTACGCTCTGTCGACGGTCAACCCTCCTCCACCGCCGCCGCCGAAACCCCACGGAAACCACCGCAACCAGAACCGCCGCAGCCACTCCAAACACGCACGTGACTGACCAAAACGTACCCACACACACCACACATTCACGAACCATGGAAGCCACACGAACGACGCCGTTTCTCGCAGCCTCTAACCGCAGCTTCAATAGCTTCCTTCCTTCATTCGCAACCCTAATCCTCCAATCCGACGGTGCAGGCGCCTCCGCCGTCACTGCCGTATCACCTTCAACGGACGACGGCGACGAAGCTCCGTTGTCGTCCTCCGACGCCGCCGTCGAAACAGTTTCTGACGATGATGCTTGTTGATGGTGAATTGGAGGGTCGTCAGTTGAAGAGGATTGGTCAACGGGAACCTGAAGGTAGTCATCGTTGACCGTTACCATGCCCCATCTGAGACCTGGTTCTATTTCTTGCCATTCGTTGATGTCCTCTGAATCTCTGTTATCCATTCTATGATGAGTTCAATTTTGTGCAAAGCGTCAAACACTTCTTATTAGAGCTGAAACTGAATACAAAGATCTTCTTTCAATTTTCTGCATGTCTTAATCCCTATTTGATGATCATAAATATCTGCATCAACCTTGTGGATAAATATCTTTGTAATTTTGGTGTTTTTCATTTTTGGATGGCTTGAACTTTTGTAGGATTGTTCTAGTAGGGGAAAATTCACTACCTTACACTGAAGGATATGGTGGGCCAGATATTTTTCAAAAGTATCCAAAGGACACAGAAGGTATTCCATTAATATATAAATAATATTTCCTATAATATTATAATTATCAATAATAGTATGAAGATGAAACCATGATTGAATTTGAATTTTGAAGCCGAAAGAATTGAACTATTGGACCCTTCTGGGATCACAATTTTGCAGCAGTATCATCAATCAATTGCAAGTTAAACTGTCAAGCGGCCCATCCCTTCCCTCCATTGTAGTTATAGGAAGGGGTGGTGACCATGTGTCCTTAATCTGTGGAAGTGGGACCAAATCTTGCGAATTATTTGAAATACGCATAAATCGTTGGCTAACACCTGTACACGCTGAATGACCACATTAAAATTAAAAAAATATCAAAATTTATTAATTTTTATCATTAATTAATTATAAATATTTATAAGTGTAAAATAAAATATATAATATATTTTAT
>NC_029774.3:127190863-127191517 GCF_000817695.3 Arachis duranensis
ATAATAACTTAGAAAATAAATTTTAATAACCCACCTCTCACATTTCTCTTCAAATTATGTCACTTGCTTCTTGCATGTTAGGCCATTTTCTTCCTTTCCCACAAGAATGTTTTCATACTTCCCCCTTCTTTTTTTATTAGTGTTTTTTTAAGGGTATTTAACTAACTCTATAAATTATTTTATTCTGTACATTATACATAAATGATTAGTATTGTATTATATTGGTAATTTTTGACCAACAAGATACCAGTACAATAATAATACACATGCCAAATTTTATATATACAACTATACAAGATTACAAGGCATTTGTTTTCAATATAAAAAATGATTAATAGTCTTTTTTTTTTTACTTTTTGATGTTTCTGAAATTAAATAAATTTTACCTATTTAAAAATTATAAAATAATTTATACTTATTTAAAAATTCAGAAAGAGAAACTAAGACTCTAATTGCAATTTTTTTCAATATGATTGCTTGGTCGTTAATTATATTCTATTAAAAAGGCCAACGAGCCTTATAAGTCAATAATAAAACAAACAATTGTAAGGTCTTATTTTGAATATTTTATTGATTCCAGGGGTACATAACATAGCATGATCTTAGACTCTTACCATACCTACCTAACTCCAAGAACTTGAAGACTCCTTTTTA
>NC_029774.3:127191531-127206644 GCF_000817695.3 Arachis duranensis
CTTGAAGAACATGATTATCTCTGCACTCTTGACATCCGTTGGGATAAACACTGGTCTCTGTGTAGTGTTCTTCGCATGTTACTCCATATTGAGGAAGCAACCAAGTAACTATGCAGTCTATATACCGCGCCTACTTGCTGAGGGAACATCCAAGAGGATACCACGTTTCAATCTAGAGAGAATAATACCTTTCTCCAACTGGGTTGCAAGAGCATGGAAGCTCTCTGAGGATGAACTTTTATCATTGTCAGGATTAGATGCTGTTGTGTTTATGCGCATGATAACGTTCAGGTATTAGATTATTCTTTAGCTTCCGGCGTGTTTGCGAGTTGGGATCTTGGAGGGAAGGGAATGCCTTGATGAGTTTACTCTTCTAGGCCTTCTCTTCTTATCCAAAATTCCAACTGGCAAGCACATCCTCTGTTGCAGGATGGTTCCAATTCCATGGCTTGCCTTCATGAATAGAAAAGAATAAATTGAACAGTTTGTGTAATTTGTTGAATGTGCAGTTTGAAAATATTTACTTTTGCTGGGATTATAGGGATCTTTGTGCTTCTTCCAGTCAATTGCTGGGGAAATCAGCTGCAAGATTTTGATGTTGTTGACTTCGCCAACAACTCATTGGATGTGTTCACAATATCAAATGTAAACAGTGGTTCTAATTGGTGAATACTGCTTCATGATTCTAATTTTAATTCAGTAGATTTTTAAATTCAGGTTTTATCTCTGTTTCAGCTTTGCCTTGTATTGAGGTCCTTGGTGCTTTTTTTTTTTTTTAATTTCAGGTTGTGGGTTCATTTCTTTGCTGTATATATTCTCACTGGATTTATATGCTTACTACTTCACCATGTAAGCACATCTATACTATATCTATAATTCTGAAGAGCTTTATAAGGTTTTTCTTTTCCCCCTCCCTATTTGGGTGGAGTGACTGGTACAAGATTCAGCAATTCAACTGCATACTCTTTACTCATTTATATTTGAATCTTCAGGAATATAAGTACATAGCTTTGAAAAGACTCTCTTACTTTTATTCATCCGATCCTCGGCCACATCAGTTCACCATTTTGGTTCGCAGCATTCCAAGCTCCTCAAGTTACAGTATCAGTGACAGTGTTGAGAGCTTCTTTAGGGAGTTTTACCCATCTACATATGTGTCGCACGTGGTCATTCGTCGCACAAACAAAATCAGAAGTCTCCTAGTAAGCTTTCTGTTGAATTTTGTTTCCATTTTCTGTTCACTACTCTTTTCTCTATGTTTACAATTTCTTGGAAATTTTTAAGTGTGTGTGAACCCATCTATCTATCTTTTGGCTTTCCATATCAAATGATTTTAAATCATACAAAACCTTTGTTTACTATTTCCCCTTATTTTCTCCACTTCTCAATCACTTAATAATGTTTAAGCTCCATATTCCAGCAATTGAGATTCATGTTGCAGCCGGTCTAAAACATTAATGAGATATCCCAGGTGATTATTATTGTTCCAAAAGGGAAACTCTCTGAGACAATTTTAGTGACCAAAATGGCAAAATCTTCGAGTAATATCTTGTTATTCTATTAACTTCAGTGATTTTAGCATCTTTGCTGGTAACCTGTTATTTGTCATTGCATGTAAAAGATGGAAGCAATGCTGTTGACTTTCATTTGTTGTACTTATTTTATTTGCAGTAATTATGTAGCTCATTATATGAGTTTCCCCTTAAATACAGATTAAAGCAAAGAATTTGTATAAAAAGATTACTCAATTACGAAAACACAATCGCCAAAAGAATAAACAAGGTGATTATTTTCGACTTTTTGGACAAGACGATGGTCTTATAGATCAATATGGCAAGAAGTTGAGCGAAATTGAACAGAATGTAAGATTGCATCAGTCAGAGAATTCACTGGCAACAGAAGTATGTGCCATCCATCTGATTCTTAATATACTATATAATATTAGAACTATTTCAATCTTTTGTTATCTCATTTCCCTTTCCTTATGTCTGATGGAATCCACATTCTTGTTTAATGTTCAAGGAGGCTCGAGCTGCGTTTGTGTTCTTCAAGTCTCGTTATGCCGCTGCAACTGCCTTCCATATGCAGCAATCAGTCAATCCCACCCAGTGGATTGCTGAGCCAGCTCCAGAACCTCGGGATGTTTACTGGCCTTTCTTTTCTGAATCATTCATGCGAAGATGGATTTCTAAATTGGTGGTTTTAGTTGCAACTACTCTATTCACACTTTTGTTCCTTATACCAGTTGTGATTGTACAGGGCCTAACCAACCTCAAACAACTGGAAGTTTTGTTTCCGTTCTTGACAAGTATTCTAACCATGTAAGTGAAGTTGGTTTGCTGATATATTTTTGTAATTGTTTATGCTTATCTCTTCTTTGTCATGCTAAGTTGCTAACTCTGCTATCTTGTTTCCCCACATCTGATGGTTCCATTGTCCTAGGATAGGATTATATGATAACTAGATCAAAGATATAGTCGATTATCTCTTGAGTATACACTTTACAAGCATAATGCAAATCAGCATGTGTTCCACTTTCCGCTGAAAGAAAAATTTTAATGAATTGATACTTGCATTATAACTTGATTGCTTGTGAATTGCCTGTCACATGTAGGAACTGCTATGCCAAACCATCATTTGAAGTACATTTTGGTTGTGCTTGTAACTTGGATTTTGCAATTGATAAAGATGATATCTGATTGTATATTATTCACCATGAATTGTTCGAAGGCTTTCTGCCAGGTTTCCTTGATGCTGATTGTGATTTCAATTATTGCTAATTGGACAGTCAATACGATTTTCTGTAAACTCAATAATCTGCATCTGTGATTAATCCTTTCTAGTCAGATTCATTGTAACTACCTTAATTTTTGATGCTATATCTTAATTAGGAAGGCATGCTAGCTTTACCTTAAATTCTCTTTTAATCTGTTAATGGATAATTCCTGAACCTTTCATGAATCTGCTTGCAGAAAATTTGTTACCCAAATAATCACAGGATATCTTCCCAGTCTTATTCTTCAATTGTCTCTGAAAGCGGTACCTCCTATCATGGGGTTCCTTACCTCCATGCAAGGTTACATCTCACATAGTGATATAGAAAGTAGTGCATGCAACAAAGTGATATGGTTCACAGTATGGAACGTCTTTCTTGCAACTGTCTTTTCTGGGTCATTTATATCCTTGCTATCTGTCATCCTTGATCCAAAGCACATTCCTGAGAGGTTGGCAGTTGCTGTTCCAGCACAGGTTAGACAATATCTATTGGGTTATAGCCGGAATTAAACAATGCTTTGTGTCGGGTAAAGCAATCTAGTGTTAGGATAACTATGTCTTTCGGCATCATGTAATGAAACATCATGATGAATTATGTCTCAAACGTTATACTTCTTTTCTCATCCTGAGTGAGTGAGTGAATCAGAAAATATAATTTTTTTTAATAAATTGAAAACTTAATAATCTACTTAATCAGGCAAACTCTTTGAAATAGAAATCTTTAATCTAACAGACCAAGATGCCTAAACCTGACTGCCAAGTGACCTCTTCAAATATTAAAATCACTCTTTATAAATCTTAGTATTGTTGATCTATAAATTGCATACCAAGTTACCACCTTTCATTATGTTTTTTTATTTCTTTCATTTTTAATGCCATAAATCTTTGTTTTATTGTAGGCATCTTTTTTCATTACTTATGTTGTCACATCAGGATGGACAAGTGTGACATCAGAGCTCTTTCGGATAATTCCTCTACTTGGCAGTTTGATTACAAGGCCCTTCTCAAGTCCTGATGATGAATTTGAAGTACCATCTCTTCCTTTCCACAGGGATGTTCCAAGGGTCCTTTTCTTTGGACTTCTTGGTATCACATATTTCTTCCTAGCTCCACTAATTTTACCATTCCTATTGGCCTATCTCTGTCTCGCATACATCATTTATCGAAACCAGGTCAGCATTTCTTTGTATGCTTATATTATCTATCTACTTCTGGAAGGAAGGTTCTTTTATCTTTATTTTCTATCATACATGACAATTATCAATTATGTCTTGCTTTGGATAGTAAGTAGGGATAGTTATGATTTTTGAAATATTGAGTAGCCTACTTCCAATGTATGAATAGTTAGATATAAAACCATTATTAAGACTCCGCCTAACAATTTAACCATTAGGGGTGAGGTGGTTTTTAAATTAATAAGAACATTGTCTCCATGATATCATTGCCATTCTGGAATCTATCATTAAAGTAGCTTTTTTGTTGAGAACACAACTCTCCAAAATTCACTATGATATAGCTTGTGCTGATCCTCTACCTTTTGTATTGTGCAGTTTATAAATGTATATGCACCAAAGTATGAAACTGGTGGGAAATTATGGCCTACAGTGCACAATACAATGATTTTCTCTCTGATACTCATGCACATGATTGCACTGGGAATTTTCGCATTGAAAAAACTTTCTCCAGCATCCTCCTGGATGCTTCCTCTACCAGTTCTCACTCTTCTCTTTAACGAGTACTGCCGAAAGCGATTCTTGCCCATATTTATCGCATACTCTACAGAGGTAAGAGTCAAGTGCTGTAGTCTATGTTTTTTGAAGAGTAATTGCATTGCTGCATTTAGTCCTCAGTTCTGAGCAGATGATATTAATTTGTGATTATGTTTCCAGAGTTTGATTAAGAAGGACAGAGAAGACCAAAATGATCCAAGAATGGCTGAATTTTACAAGAAGTTGGTAATTGCTTATAAAGACCCTGCTTTGCTGCCATTTCAATACACATCAAACACTGATGATCTATTCGATCCCCTATTATCTTAAGTTCAACACTGAGGCACAATATTCATTCATTTATGTCCAGTTGTATAGGCTGTTCCTCTATGTGATGCGAAATTAATTACTATTTCTTAGAACAGTGGAATGCAGGTGTGCCATTGTGTGCAAAACTGCAAATAGAGTTGTTGTGAATTAGAGTTAGCAATATTTGTCCAATCTTCATTTGTTACATTCAGAAATATGCAGAATCTGTATGGTTGATGAGTTCCTTGCTCAAAAGGATTCAGATTCACAAATTCTTAACTAATAATAGGTTTACCAATGTGATTTTTTAGCTTTAACAAGATAAATCTTATAAAAGCTGCATAAATTAGTGTTTTAAGCGAGAAAGTGCATTAAGAAAAAGAAGAAAGGAAATCGAAAAGAAAAAAAAACATGATAAAATCTTGAACATAGAAAGGTAATGAATATTCAGATAAAAAAAAGCCAAAATGCAAAAACAGATACAACATAGCTATCCAAGCATAAAAATAATGGTGTTTGCTATGATGTCTAAAAATTATTGTCTAATTATTAAAAAAATTAAATAATTAATTTTAAATTTAAAAATATAAAAGTTAAAAAAATTTAAATATTTTACTATAAGAGAAGTTCTTTAGTGGTCAAGACAATAGTGTCCAGACGGCTGCTAATACTCCGTGGGCTGAGGAGCAAAAGGAGGACTCCACCCGAGGAGGGGCTCGCGTCTGATTAGCTAATTGGCAACCAGTATGTTAATTTCTCAACTTTACCTTAAAAGAGTCATTCCCGTGCGCTGCGTTATTGGACAAACGAAAAAAGAATTTTTGAGGTGAAATAAAAGATTATAACACAAGTTAATCCACAAATTAAAGTGATATCAAATTACGTGATATGTCCAGTCGTCCACTAATTAGTTAGTTAAAACCGCCTATCTTCTTTGTTATTTTGAAACTGTCCATTTTTTTATTATTTGAAACATTCCATTTTTAAGAGTTTTGTCTAATTTAAATTATTAATATTTTTTATTATTTTCAAAAATTATATTTTTATATTTACAAATATACATATCTCGTTTATAGGGTAACTGAAATAATTATGAATGTATCATGTTTACACGGTAAACGAAATATATCTATTTTTTTAAATTTCATATATCTCGTTTATAGTATAAACAATATATATTCATAATTATTTAGTTTACAGTGTAAACGAGATAAAATTATATATTTATATGACATATTTTATAATAATTTTTATAATTATTTATTTCAATAAATAAGATATTTATTTAAATAAAAAATTCTATTTTTATTAACTTCACGGCTTTTTTTTTTACCACTTTTTCTCCTTCGGCGTATTTATATTTTTTTGGTTCCTTGTAATCCACAAAAACATATTCTTAAAATAATTCTCATTATAATAAACTATTTCACATGTCAATCTTCAATATATAAGTTAATTTTTTGTCATCATTGGACACTATTGTCTTGATCACAAAAAAAATTCTCCTTACCATAAAAGATAAATTTGATAAAAATTAGACATCAAATAAAAGGCACCATCAAATTTGCCAAAAATCAAAACGAAGTTCCATTGCTAGAAAGACCGTTCCCTTTTAACTCTCAATTTTTTTATTTAATCCCATTATCTTTCATCAGCTTTTCTGGTTCCTTCCTTCAACCTCCATCTTTACTTTTTGGATCAGCTGTGGCCAGCTTTAGTGATATTTATAGAATGATTATTCAAATACATTTTATAAAGTTTTACATTGTCTAAACTTAAAAGCATGTGTGACGCAACATTTTTTTTTCTTGAGCTAGTTTTGGAGATTGATTTAAGTCTATTTAATTTTTCATATAGTATCAGAATCAGGTTACTTCTGCTATTAGATTGCCCTCACACTCTGCACATTAATGCAAACATTAGTTCATTAAAGTTATTTTCAGACTTTTTATTTTCTTGGCCAAGGTGGAGACATTATATATCTTGAAAAAAATATATATATATAAAAAATCTTAATTTCATCGTTCTAATTATTCTCTTAATTTTTAAATATTTTAAAAAGTAACATATATAATTTTAAAAATAAACTAAAACTCGCTATCAATCACTCTATGCAATAATCTGTAACGCTTAAACAAACAACAAATGAAAAACACCAAAATAGGGAATATTTGAGACACTTTGGGGTATCCTTGTCGCTTCTTTAGGCCTTTTTCTTCCGGGCTATTATGCAGTGTCTGGTGAAAAAAATTAAGTTTGGTTTGTCTAGTGATTAACTCATTAGTTTGTTTAACTAAGTATTGAGAGTTCGAATTTTACTTTATACATATAGCAACCTATTAACAAATGGCAAACATTTAAATGAAACTTTGATCCGTGATGGCGACATATTAGTCTTTGCCTACTGAATTGAAGAATACTGTGAAAACGCCAAAAAAAAAAAATTAATCGCAAAGGGAAATGATTTTGAAATGAAATGATTTGTGATGATGCACTAATGCTTAGGCTAAATCTTAAGACTTAAAGCATGCACCAACTATAAACTAAGCTCTGAAGCACCCATATTATTATTACACAACTTTTTTCTCTTTCTCCTAAACTTGTTTTTATGCGTCTTTTACATTGGATAAAACTTGTCTTTCTAAAACTAATTACCACAACGTAAAAAATGCACACTACATGTTGGTAAAAACGACAAACAAGAAAATAAATATGTGTAAATAATAATATTTACTATAAAAGTTGTGCTATTCTGGAAACTTCAATGAATCTCGTCATAAAAGCTAATGCTATTGGTTTCATATGGTATATTCTTTTTATGACTGATTAAGATTGATTTCTACAACGTTTATTTGACAATGACAAATAGTCCTCATATGCCGGAAATTAATCCAAATTTATTTATCTAAGGAAAATCCAGTGGAAAAATCTGTCATAACTCAAGAATAGTGGCTTCTACCATTGAGCAGAACATATGAAAGAATATGACTATACGGTATCTGTATTATAGTGGCTAAGTACTGAACAATCGTATCAAAGTGACCAACAATAGGAAATAAATTCACCTAATATTTGGTAACCAATAAAATTTAGTTCAAAACGGCCTAAACTTTCTATTTTTTGATATTATTTATTTGATTGAACCCCAGTTAATGACTATATTCCAGGCACTTCTTTTTTTTTTGTTGAACCACATTTAACTGATTTTGATCATGAGAAGTAATGTGTAACTGATATAGACATTTATGGGATACATATATTGTATTTCCTTATAATAAAAATATATCCGTGAGTACCAGGGAGAAAAAACATATGATATTATTTTGAAAGTAAGATTTTTGGGATTTGATTCCCATCAAATTTGAATTGACTTAGTATAATTAAATAAAAAGAGATATTTATAATTAAGGAGAGTGATTCATACTCTCTTAAAAATATTATTTGTGATTTTTTGCTACATAGCATTACTCTTTTTTTTATTTTGCTAATGTCTGTTTAGAGAGAAGGGGAATGAATATTTTGAAATGTTTTAACTGGTGAAAAATTTTGGAATCCTACACTCATTTTGTTTATGGTCTCTGCTATTTCCTCAATCAAAAAGCAGACACAACATGAGATTTCTATTAAAGAATTTTCCTTTTGTTTTTGGGTTCTTAGTGCAAAATCTTCCATTTGAAGTGATTTGGACACTTTTTTAAGGAACTAAATCACATATAGGCCTAATTAGTGGCTGCATAAACTGCATGCACACATCAAATATGAAATGTCTAATTTTTTTTTTTTTGAGATACAAAACTCGACACAACAAAGTGGAACAACAAGAATAAAAGCTTATTTATGACCTCTATTCCTTTATCATCTCCGATATTGTCATCAATAATTAAAGGAATTAACACAACTCCACTCTCTATAGCTTTTAAATAAAGATTGAATAACATCAGCAACTTCTGACACCTTATTCTGAAAGATTCTTTGATTTTTTTCCCACCAAATATTTCAAACAATAGCCAAAAAGCCTATCAACCACTATGAGATGTCTAATTGTTATATTTACATAGACATTCTCAATATTGTAATTAACATGGCACTGATACAATGTTATCTACCAAATGAGATTCGTATCAAATGGAGAGAATGAGACTATATCGACATAATGTTCATACAAATAACATTTTTTCTGCCATGAAACGTTTAAGTTATAATTGAAAAATGTTACATGAACAACTAAAATTGATTATCAACTTAGAGAACCATTTCTATCACGATTGGATGTGATGGGGGAACTTGTTAGAATGGTCATGACTATGGCATCACATCCAATAGTGAAGAAGTGTTTCTGAAAAGAGACAATCACTTTTGGTTGTTTAAACAAACAACTCTTTAATAAATACAACTATACAAGCTTGTAATTTTAAGCAGTTACCAACTAAGTGTCAGTTAAAGAAAAGTCTCTTCCTGAAACACATACCTTGAAATCTCCTCCAAGATGAAAGGGAAAGCTCTGTACGGTTCTTGAGTTTGTTTTCATAGAGAATAAAAAAAGGTACATAAGTAAACAAAGCCGTATTGGACATAGAACAAAAGGGTAATTACAATTTACAAAGCATTAGATGAGAGGTCTCCATTCCCCAAAGATCTCACTTTCAACTTAAGATCTTTTACTTAAACAACTACTATATAAATGTGAAAGCACCCCATATGCTACCATGCACCAACAAGCCACATACCAACCCTTTTTGAATGGGAATATGGTGAATAAAAGAAAAGAGAGGGAAAGTGAAGAAGGAGTGGGAACTAAGAACACTGAAGAATTGAGCAATGAATGGGAGCAGATAAGGGAGGAGGCTGCATCAGTGGCAGCTGCACTACTTGGAGCAAGAAGAGCAAAGAAGCGCTACATTGGCGTGCGCCAACGTCCTTCAGGGCGATGGGTGGCTGAGATCAAAGACACCATACAGAATATTAGGCTGTGGTTAGGCACCTATGACACTGCCGAAGATGCTGCTAGAGCTTATGATGAGGCTGCTCGCTTGCTTCGCGGCGCTAATACCCGCACTAATTTCTTTCCATCACAAGATCCTAATTCTGTTCCAGCTCTTCCTTCAAAGATCGCGAAGCTCCTCCTTCTTAGGCTCAAAGCTAGAAGCATTTCCTCTTCTTGCATGGTTACTACTTTTCCTAGTAACCATTTTGAGCAAGAAAAAAAGGCCGAACCAGAACCAGAACCAGAGCTAGAACTAGAACCAAAACCAGAACCACTTTTTTCTAAACTAATAGAAGAACAAACATACCAATTAGAAAATTTTCTAGATATTGAGGGATATGGGGCTGTTGGAGAGAATTATGATGGTGCTAGTTATGGTTCTGCTGCCACAACTAGTTGTGACTGTAGTACCATTACTTGTGACTATGGTGGAACTAACAATGTAGCAAATTTTGACCAAGAGGTTTGCATGGAGAATTTCAAGATGGAGGATGGTTGTGCTAACAATGTTGATGATGGAAGAAACAATCAAATTGTTAGGCCTAAAGGAGAATTTGAAGACTGCAATGCTGGTTTCATAGACTTCCACTTTTTGGACACTGTTGGATCATTGGTTTGCTCTTCTTCTCCTTTTGAAATAACTGAGGAAATGGTAGGGCCAATGGTGGAAGAGAATTATGATGTGGATGATTCACCATTGCTTAGGATGAAGTATGAAAGAAAATTCTCAGCATGTCTTTATACATTCATTGGTGTTGGTGAGTGTTTGAGGCTGCAGGATCGACCTGAATAGCTTTGACTTTGCAGTTGCACTAACAGGATTAGCATCTTATTCAATTGATTTGGATTTATCT
Source organism: Arachis duranensis (assembly GCF_000817695.3). Taxonomy (NCBI): domain Eukaryota; kingdom Viridiplantae; phylum Streptophyta; class Magnoliopsida; order Fabales; family Fabaceae; genus Arachis; species Arachis duranensis. Next base: position 127,202,163 of record NC_029774.3, read on the forward strand.
TATTGGTTTTCATTCTACTTTGCCAATAAATTTGGAATAGCATAGGTTATTCTTTTTTGTAATTGAGTCGCATCTTAGCTTATATTCTTTAATTTGATTAATGGTTATGAATAAAGCTGCTCTAGTTTTGCTATGTGATCAGTGGTTTATTATATTTATATATATAAACCCTTCAAAAAATTTTGCAATCTCTTTGGGGAAAAAAGAAAAGGTAAAAATGACAAATGACTCTGAAGAAGGCTTATATATAAAAATCAGATGAATCATGACTCTCATTTTAGCTGAAGAAAACTGCAAAACAAAAAGCATAGATGAAGTTGATCAAGATAAACATGTGTTTTTGTTGTAGAATAAAGAAAATGTCTCTATTAAACTTTGAAGATATAAAACATTAAACAAACGCTGGATGTTGGACCATCACTGTAATATGATAGTAACTCTGAATTCAGCAGATTGCATATGGCCTAACCTAGGAATGAATTATCCACTAAACTTCTACCTAAGAAAAAGAAAAAAAAAAGTAATATAAACCACTACCAGTGATGAATGTATTAGTCTACATAAATCAACTATAGTTCATTAATTTTTTTAGATTGAAGATCAATTCGCCAAAAACATTTCCAAATGCTACCCTATACAGTGTTCAAAGATTGGAAGTAACTATGTATCACCTAGAAACAATAAATTGAATGCTTGTGCTCATTTTGAAAAAAATTTCTTCATTTCTTTTTTCTACAAAAGTATTAACTTTTCCATTGACATTACAGAAAACAAAACATTGGGTACCCTGTTTTAAGCCTCTCCATGTTGGTAAAATCACTAAAAGAAGCCATTACCAAGTTCTGAAATAAGCTATCTCGTGAAGTTGAACGCCATCTGATGTAATACACTCTATAAGCTCCTATATGCAATGTTCTGAAGAAGTATTGCTGCAAGGTTCCTCAATGGCAACATAACCTGCTGGGAACAATCTCTTGCACCTTCCCTCTTCATCTTATTAATTCAATTGGTATGGTATATCAAAATCACAACAACAATGTCATTGAATGGCCATTGTTTCAGCAGACATGGCCATTTCTAAAATTGAGCTGCTTTCCCCATCTGCAGCCTCCATGCGACACGATCTACAACTGAAGTAGAAAACTACACTCATCATGGAATCTATAAGCACCATGAACGAGTACATCACCACCAAGAGTGGCCCTTCCCACAATCTTGAAGATCCATCACCATAGCTCAGTGTCTTCACCCTATGCTCAAACAATCCTTCCACAAAAGCCATTCCCATTGTCGATCCGAGAAATATGAGCAGACCAACCTGAGTTTGTCCCTTAATCAACATATTTGACCGCATCATTGCCTGCGCACCCGAAACATCCTCCAACACAGATATAACAATTGCAATGTCACAAATTATAATGGCATTGGCAAATACAACAGAGAAAACAAGCCCCACCATCACAGCAGCATACACCATAACATCGGGCGAGAATCCAAGAACAGACAATGCGGAACAGAATGCAACAAGGAAAACACAGAACAATGTGATGCAACCAACTATAACTGTACAAGACCACATGTAAGTGGAAACGATCTTCCTCCAGAACTTAGCAATGATCATACAAAATTTTGAAGCATCACACTTCTTCCTGGAGTAAGTACAATCTACAGAGTACACCACAGCAGCTTTAGAACACAACACCAATGTGGGATATAAGGGGAAGCTAACAGCTGAAGAAATCGCCATCTCGGCGAAACGGTGGCAAGACTGTTTGATTAAAGGCCTCAATGGGAGGCCACTGGTTTTTGCAACAAGCATAAGCCTAATGCTAAGGCTCTTGACAATGGACTCATCAACTAACACATTTGAAAGTATAACTGCAGAAACAGGGCAAATTAGAACAACAGTGATTGCCATGAAACCCCAAGAATTGAACCTGAGGATCCTCACGGTTTCTCTGAGGATATCCAATGCATTCATTGATTGGACTTGGCTATTCAAATTGAAATCAACATGCTCATGGACACGATGAGGGAGTTCCTGAAGCTGCAAATTGGTTGTTTCCTCAGATCCCTCTTTCTTCGAAATCCCCCTTGGAGAACAACCTCCACTTGAAATCTCCATTTTTTAGTGCTAAAACGAGAATTATATAAAAAAATAGAAAATTATATATGAACAAGAAAGGAAAAGAGATTGATTATTTCATTGGAATCAAAGATTGGGAGGAAACAAGATCTGGACGAGGTGGATTAAGGTGAGAGAGGGTGAATCAGGAAGTGAGGGTGGGGGCATTATGGGGAATTTGAGAGAGAGGGAGGGAGGTGAAGTTGTTTGAATTAAGAAGAAGAAGAAGGGAATGATGAATGTATGCGTGATTATCTGAGATCAGAAAAAGAGTGTGTCCCATTCACATCAACAGTCACATTTCGAGGAAGCAAGGCATCTGCATTCAGATTTGCATTCGACCTGTCTAAAGCTCCAAATTATTTACTACTAAATAATAATAATTAATTTCTTAATTGATCATATTTTTTATTATTCACGTGATTAAATTTACTACATATACGTAAAAAATTATTTTGAAACATAAAAATTAACTTTATATAAATAGATGTTCTTGAAATTTGTAGTACTCATTAAAATAATTTTTTATTTTTAAAAATATTTAAATTAACCTTTAAGTAAATCTCTATTTGTCTTTAATTTAATTGTTATTAACATAAAATATTATTATGTCACCATAATATCTCTAATAATACAATAAAAAAATTAATAAATTAATATCTAATTTAGCTCCTAAAATTTAATATCAGATTTAATTTGACTCTTAAAATTTTAATGAATTTAAGTTGAATCTCAAAATTTGTAATTATAATTTGTATTAACTCTTGAACTTATTTTTGTAATTAGATCTCAAAATTTATATGGTAACACTCATTTATTTTTGAGTTAATTTCTATTAACGGTGTGATTTAATATATTAACTTATTGTGATTTAGATTTTTTATTTAAATTCTATGTGATTGAAATTTATTAGACCTTTTAAATGTTTGATTCCTCTTTTTAAAATCTTAAATTTTTTAAATTAAACTTGTTATCGTTGTCTTTATGAGATTGTTGAAGAATCAATCAAATTTATAGAAAATTTAATAAATTTCAGTGACAAAATAAATCTTAGTATATTAATGTATAAAATCAATACGTTATTTATATAAATTCAAAAATTAATTATTATTATAAATTTTGATTTTTAAATTGAGTTAATTGTAATTTTAATAATTAATTTGAGTGGAGTCAAATTAAATATTAGTTCCATGACAAAGATTTCAATATAATTAGACAAATATCTCAAATTAATTAATTAGATTCATTTGAATCTATATATTAATATAAAATTAATTAACTAAAATAAGTTAAAATATTCATTTAATTATAGGAAAATCTTACAGCAATTAAACAAAAAGTAATTTGTAAATTGAACAAGAATTTGATGCTAGACAATAGGGGTGCACAGACCCGGCACGACTCGAAGGCCCGATCCGGTCCCGAACATTTTAGGAACTAATTTGGAGTGATTTCATTGGGTTTAGGGTCGGGTACGGGTCTCAAAAATAGACCCGGTCATTATTTCGGGTCGGGTCCGGGCCATAGTTCGGGTCACCCGAAATCGGCCCGGTGACCCGGTCATCATACACAATTAATATTTTGTGTTATTAGTGATGGATCATGACTATTCTTACGTGGAATTTAAATATTGTAAACCTTAATATTTTGTGTTATTAGTCATTATAAGACTATAAGTTAATATTTTATGTTTAGAATGCATAAGATTTTAGACTAATACATAAGATTGTGTTATTTGTATTGATTTAAATATTTGGTATTATTAGACAATATTAGTATTGATTGTGGTTATGATTTAATATTGATTGTGGTTATGCTTTAATTTTGAAGAATGGTTGGTTCTTGTTATATTTTTCTAAGTGAATTTTACCATGTTAACTAATGGTTGAAGCCTTGGAAATTTGGATATTTTTACATGCTAGTTTACAAGAAGGTATCAACGTAATGTAATGTTAACGGCCCGGTTTTCACCCAATTTTCACCCGGTATAATTGTGGCCCAAAAGTGTATTGATTTCATCGGGTTTAGGGTCGGGTTCGGGTCTAATAAATAAATCCGGTGTATATTTCGGGTCAGTTTTGGGTCACATCAAACCCGGCTTCACCCGGCCCATGTGCACCCCTACTAGACAAGACAGCGGTGTATAAATACAAAAGCGAGATGAAATAGATCCTTCGCGATCCCAAAGCAAGAAAGAAGCAAGCAGACGGCAGCAGCAGCCATGGGTACCCTGAGCCTCTGGGCGGTGCTATGCGAATCCAAGAGAATCATAAACGCCCACTCTCGCCACTTTTTGGCCCTCTCCGTCATCTTCCTCCTCCCTCTCTCTTTCTCTCTCATCGTCTCCCCCCCCCTCC
>NC_029774.3:127206698-127212794 GCF_000817695.3 Arachis duranensis
TCAATCTTCTCCTCCTTCCTCCCTCTCCTGTCCACCCACTTCTTCTCCCATCTCCTCCTCCTCCTCCCCCTACTTCCCCTTCTCTTCATCCCATCCCCTTCTTCTTCCTCTCCTCTCATCCAAACCATACTCTACTTCTTCCTTCTCATTCTCCTCACCATCCTCCTCGTCAACCTCCGCATCTCATGGACCCTCGCCCCCGTCATCGCCGTCGCCGAATCCTCTTACGCCCTCCGCCCCCTCCGCCGTAGCGCCGCCCTTGTCAGAACCATGAAACCCCTCGCCGCCTCCACCATCCTCTTCTTCGGCCTCCTCGAGGGACTCTTGCTATGGAGCAGCTCCGTGCTCGTCACCACCGGCGGCGTTGGCGCCTGGTGGAAGGACTGGGCCGTTGTGTTACAGATCGTGCTGACGTCAACGACTCTGATGGTGCTGATGCTTTACCACACGGCCGCAGACACCGTGCTGTACATGTACTGCAAGGCGGTGCACGGCGAGCTGGCGATGGAGATCGCGGAGGAGTTCGCCAGGGAGTATGTTAGCCTCCCTTTCGATGAAGAGAAAGTACCTCATGTCGTCTCTGTTGTTCCTCGTGTTTCAGTTTAAATCACGTTTTGGTTTCGATGGCAACGAGGTTAGTTTGTAACATAACAACGCTATCATCATCACTATCTCTATGATCATGATCTAGGGTTGTATTAATACTTACTAGCAATGACTTGCTTAAATGCTTATTATGAAATGTTATAGACTTTTGTGTATACTGTAAATTATTGAATGATTTCATATTTAGTTGTTCGTGTTGGAAATTGGAAGGAGAAAACAAAAATCTGAATCTTGTGGATACCAATCAATAGTTTTGTGAAATAAATTGCTTGTCTTTGTTTCCTTTTTCGAATTGAATACGAATACGATGATGCTGCTTCAATGGCTGAACTTGCGCTGTAACGCGTATCTTACGAGTGAATCTTCGAAATTGAGGGAGTCCAAAAGTAAGTAGCCCAAGCTTTAGAAGCGTTGAATCACCTATTTTTCTGTTATTTACTTATTTATGTATTTGTAATTTTGCATTACAAAAAATGCTCAAAGTTATAAATTTGGAACAATGCGTCGCAAATAGGCTATCGTTGCTATGGTTCAAACGGTATAGTCTTCTATACCTTCTCATGTTCACTTATAAATTGCGAAATCAAGTCTCACTCTTTAATTTAGGGGAAAAAAAAAACCTAAAAAGAATGCGTCTTGATCAATAACATTCGTTATTGGATATTGCACGCCCTAATTTGATTTAATATTTGTGAAATAAAGTTGATTTGGCCTGTAATTAATTACTTGTCTTCTGTGAATTCGAAAGGACTGTATATGAAATAGAATTATTGCAAGTTGATTTGTTGTTCCCCTTTTCAAATGCTCGCTAAAATTCAGGAGAAATACATAAAATAAATTTTAACAAAAAAAGCAGAGTCAACAAATAAATATCCCTTTGTTTTGGGAGAAATCAAAGATGAGAGATACATCTCTAAATCATGAACACGATATTGAAGAGTCTAAGAACAATTGGTCATAACTCCTAAATCTAATACGAATATAGCCAGCTGAACTCTTGAGAAATGCAACCTATTTGGCATTCTGCATTGTTTAGACACAAAAAAAAAATGAAAAATGCACAAAACAAAGCAAAGAAAAGCAGAGCACAAAACAAAGCATAAATAAAAATGCACTAGGATGCTAAACCTCACCAGTTACCGTTGTTAACCTACAACTTTGTACATTGGTTCCAAAAATATCTCCATCACGCTTGAATGCTTGATCCTCCCTTCAAAACTCAATAGAGGACATCATCTTAACATCAACAAGGTTCACAGCTAAGGAATGCTGAAGAAAATCCTATAGCTCACAAATCAAGGAATCAACAATTCCCCAACATAAGTCAAAATCAGATATGGTTAGAATTTTCTGCTATAAACCACGTTGGATGAAGATTTGTGCCTAAAAGCTCTCTCATCTTGATCAGGATTGAAAAGAAGATTGGTCCAATTTGTGGATCTCTCCACAATTCTACTAGGAAGTTGATCACTATCTTCCCCGCCTGAGGCTTCATACCCGTCGCTAGTTGACCTTGACAGTGGAATTCCATTCAAATTTGCAACACTGCCACCACCAGCCGAAGGACCAGCAAGCTGCCTAGCCTCTTCAATTCTTGACGAAGACACCCGGAAAGGGTGGATATCGGGAGACTCTATACTGCTTTCAGAAGAAGTCACAACATTCGCAGCTGAGCTTGACATTGCTTGACTCATATGAAATGCGCTGCGTGGTTCAAGTTGAAGAGGGGCTAAGCTAGACACTCCACTGAAGCCTTTACCAATAGCAGCCTTGGAAACCTCTTCTGCATTTAATCGCGCCAATGTCCAAGGACTAATTTTGACTGCTCCAGGATTCTTTCTCTTAGATGGTTCTTCTCTAATGCTCTTCTTTCCAAGTGAGCTTACGGAACCGGTTTCTGGTGGGATTACGTCAAACTGCAGCCAATGAAAGCAACATATGGTGCCATATAAGAAAATGGAACACACAAAAGCACCAGGGATGTCATGTCTGACAAAGAAAGCACATTAATGCCAAAAGCAAGTTGAATTTTTTTAGAAAAAATGTCACCTGATCTTCAACGAACAGGCGTGGTGGTGTGCACCACGAACCACGCTGGAACGTAGTGAAGGAGCTCGCACTGCTGAATCCAGTAAGTGAGCTGACAGTTGACATTTGAGGACTTTGTTGACCACCAACTCCTTGCTGCTCCTGCTCTTGCTCCCTCAGAGCTATGATGTAATCGTAAGTGCTGATTCCCTGAGTAACTCAGCAATAACCATAACACATTTGGCACCAAAAACGTACACTTAATGAGAATTACTAGAAAGATGAACTTGTAGAGGATTCAGAAAAGGGTACACAAATATCAGAATATTTTCAATTGGCCTCCATCATTTTCTCTTTGCTTTCTTTTTTCCTCTTAATGCCTATGTTTTACAAATGAAATAAAACATTGCACCAGATTAATGATGTAGCAAGCAACTGCCAAGTTACCTTTTCAACAAGGAGGATGTGAAAGAAGAAAAGCTGTGCAACAGGCAAGGTAGCAATCATAGCCAGAATGGTGCAAACAGACTGAAAACAAAAGAAATGAAATATATTCCAATTTCCGAACACGTAATAAAGTAATATGTTATAGCAGTATAGTAGCCATGTACTAAGATAAGAGAAAGACAAGGCAGAATGCTTACCACCACAATGACAAAGGGAACAATAGAGAAACTACTTCCCAACTTGGAGGAGATGTCAGCAGAAAATTGCTTTCTCTCAACAAAACCATAGATAAGCACAAATATCCCAGTCAACCATTGAAGAATAAGCTGCAATCTCAAGCCCAAGATTTAAAAAACCATGTATAGACCTTTTAGTAGTTAATCTAAATTTAAAATAAATAGGAAATAAAAATGAATACTGGTGTTGCTCTTTAGTAGTTTGGCACTTGGAAGGGAAATCAGAGAATCATGGAAAAGACCCAAAATATTTTGGGTAACATATGGGCCTGTTTAGTTTCTCTTTTTTTTATGATAGAAAAGGGATTTTATAACTTTACAACAAGAACAACAACTACAGCAAAGCCTTATCCCACTAGGTAGAGTCGGTTACATGGATCAAACGATGCCATTACGCCTTATCATGTATCATAACTTTGTGAAGGAAAAAGTAAAAATAGTTAAAATAGTATCATATTTTCTATTTCATTTACCATTTTCATATTATCCTTCACAAAATTCTGAAAAACGTAAACAGTAAACAGTAAAAATAAAAACAGAAAGCAAACAAGCCCAAGGATTTCCACAAAACAGAAGCATATTTGAATGGATGGGTAAAGAAGTTCTTCCTACATAGTTGAAGAGATTATGTAATGACTGGCAGGTTTGATCATGCGAATGATATGATGGTAGGCATAGGTAGATATCTTGCTTACCAAGAGGATAGCAACAACCATGAGAGCAAAAAATTGCCGGTAGTTTCTTTTCCCTATACAATTGTTAAGCCACTGCAAAAACCAAGGAGCAAAAGTCCTTCAGATCTTGTCTTTAAATGGTTAGGAAATAAATGAGCAATCAGATTATTATATCATACTCTGCAATGATGATCAAAGTGATCTACACACTTGTCGCAAACTCTACAGTGCTTGCTGTACTTGAAGACCTACAACATTATGTTCTTCAATGGTATAAACTTTTTATATAATGCATAAGCATAATAAATTGTAACCAAAGATAATATGTTGATAAATAGATTCCAAAAATGCATTTCTTCGTTGGAATGCTTATAATGTTTCTACCCACCTCAACTTCACACAAGCTGCAATAGAACATGCCATCTTCGCTTATTTGCTTATCACAAGATTCCTTGCTTGAGCTAGAGCAGCTACAGACATATGCACAAGGAGAGCATATCAAGAGAAGACATGACAATGCATTCTTCTTCTCTACTGAATCAGAAGCATCTTTCACAGTTCCTTCTGTTCCAGGTGCCTCCTTGTCCACAGACATTGCTCCAACCGTTGAAGCATTTGCACCGTGTATCGAAGAGGTTGATTCTCCTCCTAATTTAGAATTCTTTGGTTGACTATGTTTCTCACTGTATGGGATTTTGAGATACTTCTTGGATTTGAAAACCCCTGGATCTGCTGGATCTGTTGCTGCACACCAAATGTACAATCCAAAGACACAAGTAATCTGCCAAAAGAGGTGAGCTAGAGCTATCAACAGATGTACAGTCCAAAGACACAAGTAAATTTATGATTCTTTCCTAATAATTTTGTTACAAGCATGTACAAAATCACATCAAATATTTCAACAAAAAAAATATACATTTGAAAGTCATGTATAGATGTGGAAGCCAAAACAACTGTGAAAAAAGAAGGAAAAGAAAAATTTCAGAGCTTAGAAGTGCATATCAGCCTATGTGTGAACAGTAAAACATTTGTTATTCCACTGAAGAAGAAAAAACCTGACTAACTTAACAACACCAACTCTTTTCATATCCGGCTCACAATCAATATAAACAACTAAGCTACTAAGCCAGAGCAAATCCCAAATTCACAAAGAAGACCTAAGAAACATTCCAGAAGCTTTATCATATATACTCTCACAGTTATAAACTAAGTGCCGCTTTAAATTTCTACTTGGAGTATGAAAACGATTGTAATGTATTGGAGTTTCAATATTTAGAAGTGAATTAACAAAATTACCTATTAGATTATTACAGTAATAATTCTCTCTCTAATTAGTTTATCCATTTATCTCTGTCACCACTTATTCCGAGATTGACTAAAGTAGTACTAATAGGGGTATGACTAAAATAAATAATAATCTTACAGTGATTTGCCAACAGCTATTTGTGGAAAAAATAAAATTTTATAAATGGGCACTTATTTGAAAACAGAGGAAGTACTGAAGTAGCTCAAATGTATCAATTATTGTAGTACTACTAGCAAATTTGTCCCTATTTTGGAATTCTTCAAATTTGTTGTCTTCAACTTTAGAAGATGAAGTTAAGGAAACATAACTCAAGAAATCACATAATGGAATAGAAGAAAATGCCACTCTCTTGTTTGGATGTATAATATCTTTTATGATGGAAAAGAATGGCAATGTATGAGATTTTTTAGTGTGTCGCTCCTTGACCTTCCAATTTGGAGGTTCTAAACTAAAAATAGGGATCTTGGATGGCAAGCAATAGACATTTTTTCGCTCCTTGACCATGGGACACTCCTCCCTCTAAAAATTCTTTCAAACAAGAAGGTTTACTTACATTTGTCCATTCCACCCTATGCCACACCTCCCCTTTTTCATTAAACTATAAAAGATAGTGGTGAGGTGTGGTGGCAACTAGCAAGGTCATTACAGAAAACCAGCATCTGGAAGTATCCACTGGGAGGGGAAGGTGTCAAAGGGCAAGCAGTAGCTGAGGGAAGCCGGCCCTCGGTCTCGTCGGCACATGGTTTCTTTCTGAACCCCAAATCAGTGTGTCAGCCATCAGAGAAGGGCAAGCCAGTGT